>NC_081254.1:37330609-37563109 GCF_030490865.1 Poecile atricapillus | reverse complement strand
AAGGCCTGGAGAGGCCACGGGAGGAGGGAGTTGAAGAGCTGAGAGCTTCAGGGAACATTTCCCGAGTACAGCCCAGGCAGGTGCAGATATTTCAGCCAAAACCCAGGCTGTGATGTTTTCACAGAATCCCGGAGTCACTGAGGATGGAAAAGCTCTCCAGGATCATCCAGTGCCAGCCCTGCCCCATCCCCACCGTGTCCCCACCCAGAGCCCTGAGTGCCACCTCCAGCAATTCCTGGGACCCCTCCAGGGATGGGCACTGAACCCTCCCTGGGCAGCTGGACCTGGCAGAGCTGGACAAGCTTGTCCATCCAGGGATTCTCACAGCTGGAAAAGGACCCAGAACAGCTGGAAAGTTGTCACAGAATTTTTCACACTGAAAACTTCCCATTATCAGCCAAAGTGGGAGAAGGAGTCTCCAGGCCAGGCTGGACAGGACCTGCTGGCCCTGACCCCAGTGGCCTCAGCCTGTCCAGGTGTCCTGCAGAGCTCCCTGCCCTGGGCAGAGCCACATCCCACCCTGAAACCACCACGGAGCCACCAGGGAGCCCTGGGCCCCAGATCATCCCCAAGGACTCTGAACAGAACTGAGGGAATCAGACAGGACTGAAAGCAAAGAGAAATCCCGAACCATTCCCCGTCTCCAGGCTCTGTGTGAAGACTTGTGAGGCCCAGAGCTCTTCAGATCCAACTGATTAAGAAACCCAATTTTTCACTTTGTCCAAGAAAGAACAGAGCACACAGCAGACACTGATCCTCTCATTAAAGCTGTAGTGCTAATTAAACTAATTACACACATGAGGCTGGCAAATTGCTGGAGCCTCACAGTCAAAAGAGCCTCACATAATTCAAAAGGGCAATGATTTTTTAAGCATAAAATTGTTGGGAAAAGATATGTAAATGAAATGGAACAATCCATTAGTGAAAAGCAGGCTTGTTTTAATGTCAGGCTGATCATTTCTCGATTGTGTGCAAAGTGCTGCACTAGAAACACTCGAGTTCATAAAAATCCCCTTTCCCACCCATTATCCTTCCCTTGCACTGGGGACCCTGAAAACTCTTCCTGTTTGCTGAGAGCAGCTCAGCATTTGGTGAGTGGGAGATTTCTCTGTGAGATGGGCCTGGGCAGCAGAAGGACAATTAAAACGTGATTTTACCCAAAAGAGAAATCCTGGAACGGGAGAATCAGAGAATTCCAGATGGTTTGGGCTGGGATGTGCCTCAAATCCCACCCATCCCACCCCAGCCATGGCAGGGACACCTTCCCCTGTCCCAGCTGCTCCAGCCCCAATGTCCAGCCTGGCCTTGGGCACTGCCAGGGATCCAGGGGCAGCCCCAGCTGCTCTGGGCACCCTGGGGTTCCTCCCAGGGAACAATTCCTGCCCAAAATCCCATCTAAATCCACCCATTGTCAGCTTAAAGCCATTCCCTGGCTCCTGTCCCTCCATCCCCTGTCCCCAGTCCCTCTCCTTTGCTCTCTCAGGCCCTGGACAGGCAGAATCATTTCCCCCCAGGCTTCCTTTCCCAGGCTGAACCCCCAGCCCTTAAGGACTTACTGTAATTGCACGTCCAAACAATTGGGAAAAGTGAGGAATGCCCTCATCCCAGTGCTCCCAGTGCTCCCAGTGCCTCCCATCCCCGAGCCCAGCCCTGCCTGGGTGTCCCCAGCCAGCCCTGAGTGCTGCCCCTGCTGCTGTCAGGGGGCAACAGAGCCATTTGTGCCCAGCTCCCACAGGAAATATCCTCATGGATGGAAGTTTCCCCCAGTTCCCCTTCTCTCCCCGAGCTGGTGATGGATTGCACGGCGTGCCCAGGAATTATTCTCCTCCAGAGCAGCTCCATCAACTGCAAAATCCCATTCACCTGTTTCCCCAGCTCCATTAACTCAAGCAAACCCTTCTTCCCCTGCAATTGATGCCAACATTTTATATTCCTTAATGGAATGTGTGAGTTCCATGTAGAACACACAGCCACATCTGCTTTTGCAAATAGTGGAGTTTTACACGGAATATTTCATATCCAGCTGCTGTAGATCACTCCCATTTCTATTGCACCGAGGAAATTTCCATTTTTCCCCTGTTTACAAGCTGTTTTCTGTTCAGAACAACATCTGTAAAGGAACCTGAGTGAAAAATAAGCACGGAGAGTTCGGAAAAGCTGCAGAGATGTTTTCTAAACATTCCCATCTTGGGGTGTAGGTTTCAATTAGGATGAAAATCTTTACTCAGAGGGTGCAGAACAGATTTCCCAGAGCAGCTGGGGCTGCCCCTGGATCCCTGGCAGTGCCCAAGGCCAGGCTGGACATTGGGGCTGGAGCAGCTGGGACAGGGGAAGGTGTCCCTGCCATGGCTGGGGTGGGATGGGTGGGATTTGGGGTCCCTTCCCGCCCAGTTCCATGTGCAACAACTCCTGCACTCCTGCAGGGATGCTGCAACACCTCCTGCACTCCTGCAGGGATGCTGCAACACCTCCTGCACTCCTGCAGGGATGCTGCAACACCTCCTGCACTCCAGGTGTGCCCTCCTTGCCTTGCTGTGGGAACATGGGATGGAATTCCAGCCATTTCCATGGAAGCAGGCAGCTCCTGACCCGGGTGTTTCCACAGGAATTCCCACCCTGGGCGAGCACAGGCAGCTTCTGGGAGCTGGGAAATGCTGGAGCAGCTGATGGAGCCCTGATTTCAGTGGCAGAGCCCCCCTGGGTGGCAGGACAGTGATCCCTACGAGTCCCAGGCTGTTTTCCCCCTTTCCCAGGGATGCTGGAGCACAGCACAGCACTCACAGTGAGCAGGGAGAAAGGAACAGGAATTCTCAGGGGTTTTCCTTCTCCCAGGCAGAGGCAGCAAAGGCAGGGCAGGCAGCTGGGGATGGAATTTCCTGCTGCCTGTGTGTGACTGTGGTTAAAGAGTTTGGAGTTCTAACTGGAGCAGAAATTGCTTCTCTCTCTCTCTGTTTCTCCTTGACATCACCCAAAAGCACATCAACATTTCTGTTCAGACACCCCAGACCCCACTGCTGGGATGCCACCATCACTCTTCCCTCCCCTTTAATTATTTTCTCCTGCATATAACAATTTGTTTTCCCCCACTGATAAATATCATCAATTTAAGGAATGTTACTATGAGCCATGAATATATTTAGCACAAAGAAAGCGTCTCTCCCTTTGTCACTGGAACAGAAATACAGCTTGATTTATAATGTTATTCTGCCCCACATTCAATTCATTTTTCCAATGAGAAAGCTGCAGGTGTGGAACAGAGAGGAGAGAGGAGCTCCCAGCCCCAATGTCCAGCCTGGCCTTGGGCACTGCCAGGGATCCAGGGGCAGCCCCAGCTGCTCTGGGAATTCCATCCCAGCCCTCTGAGGGAACAATTCCTGCCAAAAATCCCATCCAGCCCTGCCCTCTGGCACTGGGAGCCATTCCCTGTGTCCTGTCCCTCCATCCCTTGTCCCCAGTCCCTCTCCAGCTCTCCTGGAGCCCCTCCAGGTCCTGGCAGGGGCTCTGAGCTCTCCTGGAGCTTCTCCTCTCCAGGTGAACATTCCCAGCTCTCCCAGCCTGGCTCCAGAGCAGCTCCAGCCCTGCTGGCAGTGGCAGATCTGATTTACAGCCACAGTGTTGGGTTGAAATCCTTTGAAATCGGTGTCTTACAGCCCCTCCTCTCCCATCTCTGTAAAATGAGCCGTGGCTGTAACACTCATTTTCTGCCCTCCTTCCTAATTAGCACTTAAAACCAAACACTGCCTGCTTGGACCTTTCAATATCTGCTCCAGCCTCTCCCATCCCTGGATTTATGGCTGTGAGTAGGAAATCCTTCCCTCTGTGGCACAGCTATTCCCTGTTTGTGCACAGTGAGCAGCAGGACAGGAGAGCAGAGCCCGGAGCTGCCTGTCCTTGGATGATGGACAGAGCAGGAGCCGTGTCCTGGGGGATCATCCTCAGCATCGCCCTCCTTGTATCTGAGCATCAAAATGTCTTTTCTTCCCCTTTCCCAGCAGCAGTACACAGATAAATTTTCCAATGGATTTTCTGTTTGCCTGTCGCTGGGGCTGATCCAGCAGACAGAAATATAACAGCAATATCCACTTACTGTGAGAGCACCCGAGCAATCCCAGCGCTGCTGTGGGTCGGGCTGGGCTGTCTGGGACGATGGGAATTGCAGAGGGATCTTTTCCCTTCCCACTCCTTCCCATGAGGACAGTGCTCGGGATGGGGGTGACAAAGGGACACTGAAGCCATTGTGGCACGGGGGTTCCAACAGAGAGGACAAAGCTGGGCAGGTGGGGTGTCCCTGTCCCTGTTCCCTGTCCCCTGTTCTCTGTCCCTGTCCCCTGTCCCTGTCCCCTGTCCCTGTCCCCTGTTCCCTGTTCCCTGTCCCTGTCCCCTGTTCCCTGTCCCTGTCTACTGTCCCTGTTCCATGTCCCTGTCCCCTGTTCCCTGTCCCTGTTCTCTGTCCCCTGTTCCCTGTCCCTGTTCTCTGTCCCCTGTTCCCTGTCCCTGTCCCCTGTTCCCTGTCCCTGTCTACTGTCCCTGTTCCATGTCCCTGTCCCCTGTTCCCTGTCCCTGTTCTCTGTCCCCTGTTCCCTGTTCCCTGTCCCTGTTCTCTGTCCCCTGTTCCCTGTCCCTGTCCCCTGTTCCCTGTCCCTGTCCACTGTCCCTGTTCCCTGTCCCCATCCCTTGTCCCCTGTCCTTGTCCCCTGTCCCTTGTCCCCTGTACTTGTCCCTTGTCCCTTGTCCCTTGTCCCCTGTTCCCTGTGTCCTGTCCCCTGTCCCTGTCCCCGTCCCTTGTCCCCTGTTCCTGTCTCTGTCCCTGTCCCCTGTCCCTGTTCCCTGTCCCCTGTCCCCTGTCCCTGTCCCCTGTCCCTTGTCCACTGTCCCCTGTTCCCTGCGTCCTGTCCCCTGTCCCTTGTCCCCTGTACTTGTCCCTTGTCCACTGTCCTTTGTCCCTTGTCCCTGTCCCTGTTCCCTGTCCCCTGTCCCTTGTCCCTGTCCCTGTCCCCTGTCCCTGTCCCCTATCCCCTGTCCCTGTCCCCTCCCACCCCTGTCCCCTCAGCTGCCCCACCCTGCTGTGTTTTTCCTCTCTGAGGTTCTGTAGGAGCTGGGGGACAATGGCAGGACAGGGCTGCTGTGCACATCTATTAATTATTGTCTATTAATTATTGTCTATTCTTGTCTATTCTTGTCTATTCTTGTCTATTACTGTCTATTATCACTATTATTAGTGTTGTTATTGTTATTAATGCAGAGCTGTTGCCAGTCCCTGCTGCCTGGCCCGGTGGTGTCCATAGAGCTGGGAGCTGATCCTCCCCTGGGCCAGAGGCAATTCCAGGATCCCTGGGGCTGGAAAATCCCTCCCTGTGCCCCATCCCCAGCGTGTCCCCACCCAGAGCCCTGAGTGCCACCTCCAGCAATTCCTGGGACACCTCCAGGGATGGGCACTGAACCCTCCCTGGGCACTGCCAAGGCCTGAGCTCCCTTTCCATGGGGAAATTCCTGCTGCTGTCCCCCCTGAGCCTGCCCTGGGCATCCTGAGCCCGTTCCCTGCTGTCCTGCCCCAATCCTCACAGTTTTAATCCTGCCCAGTGTAAATTTGGCACATGGGGGATCCAAGCTCTGCCTCCAGCCCTGGCTGAGCTCAGTCCTGCTGAGCTCCAGGCTCAGCTCTAACCACAGAAATGCGATTTTCTGTCACCACTCTTTGGGAAACAACCTCCAAAGGTGCTGGGGTGTCCTTCCCCAGCTGTCCCTTCCCCCCAGCAGGACAGTGGCCAGGCTGCAGTGCCAGAGAGGAGGATGAAGCAGTTTGTGCTCTCCATCCATCAGCAGCCAAAGCCCATGAATCAGTGTCAGGGAGGCTGCTCCTGGCTCCCAGGCTGGCCCAGCTCCAGGCTGTGCTGGGATATTGCTTTGGGATGGATTAGCCCTGGGCCTGGCTGCAGCTGTCTCGCAGGGGAGTTATTGTGCCATAATCCTGGGTAATTACAGCTCTCAGGGGCTCTTTGCACTCAGGGCCCGGGATGGAAATGGATGGACAGGGACAAACAGGAACCTGACCTTCAAGGCCTTGCCTTTACAATTCAAAGAATTCCTTCCAGCCCAGCCCTCCCAAGCAGGGATCAAACTCCTGAGCTCAGCCCCTCCCTGCACCAGAGGAACATTTCATTTTTCCACAAACTCTGGTTTCCTTTTTGCTCAGTCAGGAGCCTCCAGGTGGGTCCTTTGCTATTGCATGGATAAAACCTGGGCACTGGAGTCTCCAGGTAGGGCAAAAATTCCCTGCAAATGGGCTCAGCTCTGGGGTGCTGCTGCTGCTGGGAAGGAGCTCAAACCCAGCCTCGTTATCTGCTGCTGATTCTGGGGCTCATTAAGAGTTTTCAGAGCGTGGTGGCTTCGTTCCTTCCTCCCTCAGCAAAAGAAATCCCATCAAGCCCAGCCTGGCCTTATTTGTGCCACGTTTGAAGGTTTGTGGCACATTTAAAGGTTCCCAGGTTTTTGGGGATCTGGGCTGTGATTTATGGACAGTGCAGAGGCGCCAGACCTGGCCAAGCCCATCCTTCCAAAGCCCTGCTGAACATTCCCTCCGTGCTTTTGTTCCCACAGTTTATTTTCCCGTGGCTGTTACAATCCAGGACTGCTGCCATCATCTTGGAGCTGTAAAACCAAAGACAAGGGCCTTTAAAATGGGATTTCAGCACCCTGAGCTCCAATAACAACATTCCCTGTTTTTCACTTGCATCCCTGAGCTGTGAGCAGGGATGGGATGGGATGGGGCAGCCTCACCCCACACCAGAGCTCTGGTGCTGCTGCTGCCACCCAGAGCCCCAAAATTCCCAATTCTCGGTTCTGGAAAACAATGGAGTGGGCAGGAAAGCCAGGAAAGGGCTGAGGGGCCATCCTGCAGCATCCCAGGGTTTCTGGAACATTCCAGGGTCACTGGAACGTCCCAGGGAACCTGGAACATCCCAGGGGAACTGGAACATCCCAGGGTGACTGGAACATCCCAGGGTAACTGGAACATTCCAGGGTGACTGGAACATCCCAGGGTGTCTGGAACATTCCAGGGTTTCTGGAACATCCCAGGGTGACTGGAACATTCCAGGGTTTCTGGAACATTCCAGGGTAACTGGAACATTCCAGGGTTTCTGGAACATTCCAGGGTTTCTGGAGCATCCCAGGGTTTCTGGAACATTCCAGGGTTTCTGGAACACCCCAGGGTTTCTGGAACATTCCAGGGTGACTGGAACATCCCAGGGTTTCTGGAACACCCCAGGGTTTCTGGAACATTCCAGGGTTTCTGGAACATCCCAGGGTTTCTGGAACATTCCAGGGTTAGTGGAACATCCCAGGGTAACTGGAACCTTCCAGGGTTTCTGGAACATCCCAGAGTGACTGGAACATCCCACAGTTTCTGGAACATTCCGGGGTTTCTGGAACATCCCAGGGTTTCTGGAACATTCCAGAGTGCCTGGAACATCCCAGGGTTTCTGGAACATCCCACGGTTTCTGGAACATCCCACGGTTTCTGGAACATCCCAGGGTTTCTGGAACATTCCAGGGTTTCTGGAACATCCCAGGGTTTCTGGAACATCCCAGGGTTTCTGGAACATTCCAGGGTAACTGGAACATCCCAGGGTTTCTGGAACATCCCAGGGTTTCTGGAACATCCCAGGGATTCTGGAACATTCCAGGGTTTCTGGAACATTCCAGGGTGACTGGAACATCCCAGGGTTTCTGGAACACCCCAGGGTTTCTGGAACATTCCAGGGTTTCTGGAACATCCCAGGGTTTCTGGAACATTCCAGGGTTTCTGGAACATCCCAGGGTAACTGGAACCTTCCAGGGTTTCTGGAACATCCCAGAGTGACTGGAACATCCCACAGTTTCTGGAACATTCCGGGGTTTCTGGAACATCCCAGGGTTTCTGGAACATTCCAGAGTGCCTGGAACATCCCAGGGTTTCTGGAACATCCCACGGTTTCTGGAACATCCCACGGTTTCTGGAACATCCCACGGTTTCTGGAACATCCCAGGGTTTCTGGAACATTCCAGAGTGCCTGGAACATTCCAGGGTAACTGGAACATCCCAGGGTTTCTGGAACATCCCAGGGGAACTGGAACAGCCCAGGGTTTCTGGAACATCCCTGAGTGACTGAAACATTCCAGGGTTTCTGGAACATTCCAGGGTTTCTGGAACATTCCAGGGTTTCTGGAGCATCCCAGGGTTTCTGGAACATTCCAGGGTTAGTGGAACATCCCAGGGTTAGTGGAACATCCCAGGGTTTCTGGAACATTCCAGGGTGACTGGAACATTCCAGGGTGACTGGAACATCCCAGAGTGCCTGGAACATTCCAGGGTTTCTGGAACATTCCAGGGTTTCTGGAACATTCCAGGGTTAGTGGAACATCCCAGGGTTTCTGGAACATTCCAGGGTTTCTGGAACATCCCAGGGGAACTGGAACATCCCAGGGGAACTGGAACATCCCAGTGTGACTGGAACATCCCAGGGTTTCTGGAACATCCCAGGGTGACTGGAACATCCCAGGGTGTCTGGAACATCCCAGGGTTTCTGGAACATTCCAGGGTAACTGGAACATCCCAGGGGAACTGGAACATCCCAGGGTGACTGGAACATCCCAGGGTGACTGGAACATCCCAGGGTTTCTGGAACATTCCAGGGTTTCTGGAACATTCCAGGGTAACTGGAACATTCCAGGGTGACTGGAACATCCCAGGGTGACTGGAACATTCCAGGGTTTCTGGAACACCCCAGGGTAACTGGAACATTCCAGGGTTTCTGGAACATCCCAGGGTTTCTGGAACATTCCAGGGTTTCTGGAACATCCCACGGTTTCTGGAACATCCCAGGGTTTCTGGAACATCCCAGGGAACCTGGAGCACCCCAGAGTGACTGGAACATTCCAGGGTTTCTGGAACATCCCAGGGTAACTGGAACATTCCAGGGTTTCTGGAACATCCCAGGGTTTCTGGAACATTCCAGGGTTTTTGGAACACCCCAGGGTGACTGGAACATCCCAGGGTAAATGGAACATCCCAGGGTTTCTGGAACATTCCAGGGTAACTGGAACATTCCAGGGTGACTGGAACATCTCAGGGTGTCTGGAACATCCCAGGGTAACTGGAACATTCCAGGGTTTCTGGAACATCCCAGGGGAACTGGAACATTCCAGGGTTTCTGGAACATCCCAGGGTTTCTGGAACACCCCAGGGATTCTGGAACATTCCAGGGTTTCTGGAACATCCCAGGGTTTCTGGAACATCCCAGGGTTTCTGGAACATCCCAGGGTTTCTGGAACATTCCAGGGTAACTGGAACATCCCAGGGTTTCTGGAACATTCCAGGGTAACTGGAACATTCCAGGGTTTCTGGAACATTCCAGGGTTTCTGGAGCATCCCAGGGGAACTGGAACATTCCAGGGTTTCTGGAACATTCCAGGGTTTCTGGAGCATCCCAGGGTTTCTGGAACATTCCAGGGTTAGTGGAACATCCCAGGGTTTCTGGAGCATCCCAGGGTTTCTGGAACATCCCAGAGTGACTGGAACATCCCAGGGTTTCTGGAACATTCCAGGGTTTCTGGAACATCCCAGGGTTTCTGGAACATCCCAGGGTGTCTGGAACATTCCAGGGTTTCTGGAACATTCCAGGGTTTCTGGAACATTCCAGGGTGCATCCCCAAGCAGCGGCTGTGCTCTCCAGCATCACTGGATGTGCGGGCAGAGCCTGGGGTGGGAGGGAGGAGGGCTCAGGGATGCAGGAGCTGGAATTAAACTTCTCTTTGTCTCCAGCCCCCATCCCGTCCTGCTGCACCTCTCCAGGGGTTTGTGGCACAGGAATCCCGGCATTCCCACCCGGAGAGGAGGGAGATCTGGAACAGAATTCATCTGGCACCGGGATGAGGGAATGAGCAGTGCCCTCCACGAGAGCTCCTGGGGATTCCTCAGCCCCTCAGGAAGTGTTGGCTCACAAAGGCAAAGCTGCCCCTCATTAATTAACAGTAATTAAAGGTAATTAACAGGCGACACCCAGGGAGCTGAGGGTGAAATTCCCTCCACTGACATCCCACTGTGGGTCCTGTGGGAAATTCGGGACTGTTCTCTGGGGTATCCCACTTTTCCCTCCTCTCTGTGTTCCACTGGCTGCTCCTGGAGCTGTGCAGAGCCGGGACATCCTCAACATTCCTGAGGGTGAATATTCCAGTGAAGCCCAAACTCCCCAATTCCCTGTTTAACCCCCCCAGCCCTGCTCAAATCCCCACAAAAGGCTCCAGGGAATGGTTTTTTCCCCCAATAAAAGCCTCCCAAAGAAGAACTCCCTGCCAGAGACCTTTAAGGATTGTTCCAGCAGTGGTAATAAGCGTTATAAATGATTTCTGGATTTCTTCCCCTTTAGAATATATATCAGAGAAAAGAGTTTTAATGGCCTTTATTAAAACATTCTCCTAGCCAGCAGTGCATTTTCAGTGGTGGGGACTCTATAAAAAAGCAAACGTTTATGATGTACACCAGCAGAGTTTTGCATAATAGCTGATCTTTTTCATTTTAATTTATCTACCACGATTTATCCTCTTTATTCTTTCCCAGCCTTTTTTTTCCCCCCTAACTTATTAAAAATCTTGCTCCTCCCAGAAATTCCCATTGTCTTGCCCTTAAATCCGTGGGTTTGGTTCATTGTGTTCCGTGATGGAGCAGGGCAGTGGTGCTAATCACGTTTTCCAGGCTGGAGATAAACAGACTACCCCAAAAAACAAAGGCATGTGGAAAGGACATGTGCAAGCTGCTGGGTTTGAAGCTGGAGACAGGCAAAAAAAAAGAGAAGGATCCTGGGATCACAGGAAAATCTCCACAAAAAGCTGTGAGCTGAGCCCTGACCCGGAGGAGGCTGCAGAAGTGGGAGATAAGACACATTTTCTGGTTTGACTCTTCAAGAGGAATCAGACTTTTATGTTGTCTGTAATAATCTTCAATCAAGCATTTCCCAGCAGTCCTGGCTCACCAGGGACTGGAGGGTGGCCAAGGGGACAAACCCTGCCAGGAGGGCTGGGAGGAGGATCCAGGGAATTACAGAGCTGCCCTCAGCATGGGAGGATCAGAGAATCAGGGAATGATGGAATGGGTTGGGTGGGAGGGACCCCAAATCCCTTCCAGGGCCCCCCAGCCATGGCAGGGACACTTCCCCCTGTCCCAGCCCCAGTGTCCAACCTTGGCACTGCCAGGGATGCTCTGGGCACCCTGTGCCAGCTCTGGGTACCCAGACCCTTCTCCAATCCTCATTCCCAGCTCTCTAATAAACCCTGGTGTCATTTTTGAGAGAACCTCGTGCTGATCCCACACCCTCAGACCCCAGAGGCGTCTCCCTCCTGCTCCAATATTCCAATTTCATTTTATTTCAATTCCAATATTCCACCAGCTGGGAAAACACCCCTGCCAGGGCACTTTTGTTGTTATTACCTGAACTCTGTTTGCCTGGAGAAAAAAGAGCTCCTCAAAAGGAACCTCCTCCCAAATTGTCCCTGGTGCAGGGGGTGAGAGCCCAGCAGAGAGCTCAGGAATTTTGGGGTGTGTTGAACACAGCGGGGCAGCCTTCCCTTCCACACCTGCAGGGAAGCAAAATCTCCCATTCTGCTCTTTCAGAGGGGGCATTGCTGTGTCTGAGCACACAAAAATGTCATTTCAGGGGTGCCATGGTCGGGGAGAGACGGCTGCAAAAGGTCTCAAATCAAAAAAGATGATATCCAAAATATGGATATGGTCTGCTCTCAGTGTCCAACTGAGAGGGACAAAAGCTCTTTGACCAATCAGGGTTAAAAATCAGTGTTTATTAACAGCTCTGGGCCCATGTGCAGGGGCACCCCGTAATTCACACAGCCCCAAATGCAGGCAATTATAAACTTTTTATTTACAGAAATATCTAATACAAGCACATATTCATAACCCTGGTACCACCCACTCCCTGCTTCCTATGCTAATTAAGAAAAAGCAATTAAGCATGTGCAGTTTGTTCCTTGAAATGGGTCGGTGGTCTCATTATGGGGAGGGGTCATTAAGGGAGGAAGGAATTTGGCTCTTCCTCATTGTGGCCTTCTCAATCCAAAGTGACAAATGAGCCCCTGGCCATGTTCCAGTTTCATGTTTCCAGTTGGGTTCTGGTTTGCAATTCTCTTATGTTCTTGAAGTTCCTCACAAGATTCCTCGTTTCTCATTACAAGCCCAGCTGAACAAACATAAGGGTGACAGACAATTAATTATTGGCTAATGATTAGCTCCTAATTCTAGTACTGCCTCTCTATTAAATTTAACAAGGATTAGGTTGTTTTTTTTTTAATTTAACAAAAATTAATTTTAATTAAGACCTTAGCTTTTCTAATATCTTCAATTCTTCCAAGTTTATGCTTCAAAGGCAGGTTCCAAATGACATCCCAGCCCAAAGTCTCATCTGGGATGGAAACACAGCCCTGGCCGGGCAGTGCCGCTGGAATGAGCAGGAATAACCCCGGGATATCCGGGAGAAAGGCAGCCAGCATCATCCAGAGTCAGCTCAGAGCCTCAGAGGGACAAATGGCCGGGGCCAGGCCACAGATAATGGCATTTAATTGTCTGCTAAAATGTCTCCAGAACCAGGAGCTCATTGCTGGAGCTGTTTCTCAACACTGGATTACACAGGTTCCATTTAAATATCCCTGCTTTGCACAGGTTCCATTTAAATATCCCTGCTTTGCACAGGTTCCATTTAAATATCCCTGCTTTGCACAGGTTCCATTCACAATTCCCTGGATTGCACAGGTTCCATTTAAATATCCCTGCTTTGCACAGGTTCCATTTCCAGTTTCTTGGATTGCACAAGTTCCATTTAAATTTCCTTGGATTGCACAGGTTCCATTTAAGATATTCCCTGGATTGCACAGGTTCCATTTAAAATTCCTTGGATTGCACAGCTTCCATTTAAATATCCCTGCTTTGCACAAGTTCCATTCACAATTCCCTGCATGGCACAGCCTCAATATAAAATATTCCCTGGATTACACAGGTTCCATTTAAATTTCTGTGGATTACACAGGTTCCATTTTAAATATCCCTGCTTTGCACAGGTTCCATTTAAAATTCCCTGGATTGCACAGGTTCCATTCACAATTCCCTGGATTACACAGGTTCCATTTAAATATCCCTGCTTTGCACAGGTTCCATTTCCAGTTTCTTGGAATGCACAAATTCCATTTAAAATTTCCCTGGATTGCACAGGTTCAGTTCACAGTTCCCTGCATGGCACAGCCTCAATATAAAATATTCCCTGGATTACATAGGTTCCATTTCCAGTTCCCTGCATGGCACAGGTTCCATTTTAAATTTCCCTGCTTTGCACAGGTTCCATTTAAAATTCCTTGGATTGCACAGGTTCCATTTCCAGTTTCTTGGAATGCACAAGTTCCATTTAAAATTACCTGGATTGCACAAGTTCCATTCACAATTTCCTGCATGGCACAAGTTCCATTTAAAATATTCCCTGGATTACACAGGTTTCATTTAAATTTCCCTGGATTGCACAGGTTGCATTTCCAGTTTCTTGGATTGCACAAATTCCATTTAAATTTCCCTGGATTGCACAGGTTCCATTTAAATTTCCTTGGATTGCACAGGTTTCATTTAAATTTGTTTGCTTTGCACAGGTTCCATTTAAATTTCTTTGCTTTGCACAGGTTGCACTACCAATTTCTGTGGATTGCACAATTTCCATGGAGCAGTTAAACAGCCAGGAATGTGCAACTCCAGGAATTTGGAGCCAGGAGTTATGGTCTCCTCAATAAAAACTCCACCTCACTGAACCTGGGCATGAAAAGAGCCAAATCTTTATTTCTTTTGGCAGGGGGAATAGCTGGAATAACCTGGACATTTTAAGCCCCTTTTATCCCTCCTAGTAAAAGAAATACTATCACAGTACACAGATATATTTAAATTATATTTTAAAAAATCCAGCAAAATCCCATGTTTAATTAAGCAAACTGGTTTGGGTTTTTTTGGGGTTTTTTTGGGGTTTTTTTTTGTTTTTTTGTTGTTGCTGACTGCTCCGTATTTCCTGGCAGAATTTTACCATATTTAACAATAATTATGAATCCCAACAAAGGAGGATTGTTTGCTCATGGCAGCACAAGTGATGAGAACTGAAGGATTCCTGTTAGGTGCAGAGATCCCAGCTCATCCCTCTGAGCCCTGCAGAAAATAAAATTATAATCATGGAATCCTAGGGTTGGAAAAGACCACCTGGACATGAAAGGTCATCAGACCTGTGGTGGTTTGATCCCGATTTTAATGAAATTGGATCGAATTTCATTAGGAAGGAAATGGGCACCGGATGGAGGAGATGGACGGGGAGGGTCAGGTTTGTGAAATGGCCAACAAAACCCAAATAATGCAATGAAAGGGTATTAATGCAGGGATATAACAAAGGTACGGGGTTTGTATTAAATTCCTGTCCTGCCCAAAGCTCAGGAGCCAGTGAATAAAAGCCTGGTGGTTGTTTTTCCTGAGCTGTCAGCACATCGTTATTTAATGACTGCAGGAGCAGATCAAGTGAAAAGAGCTTTCTCTCACACTTATCTGTCACCATCAAGCTTTTATTTCCTTTGTCAGCTGCGATTTCAAAGTAGCAGGAGCTGTGGACACGATATTTGATTTATTTATGGTTCAGAATTATTATTTTTTATCAAAATGCAGCTGCTTTTCCGAAGTTATTCATTTCATGGCTGCAGTGTGTTATCTCCTATCTCACACCCACTGAGAAGGGAAGGCCCTTCCTAATTGCAAAAGCTGAGTGTGTTGTTTGTCCTCCCAGCTTTGATTAAAAGCTCTTTTTATCTCACAGGATCAGAGAATCCTGGAATGGTTTGGGGAGCAAAGGGACCCCAAATCCCACCCCAGCCATGGCAGGGACACCTTCCCCTGTCCCAGCTGCTCCAGCCCCAATGTCCAGCCTGGCTTTGCATCCCAAATAGAAAAACCTGAATAAATCCTTGTGCACCAGCAGCCTTTCCAGGGAAATGGCTGTTAGCCCAAAAGTTACTCCAAAAATTATCCCGAAAGTTACCTCAAAAAGGGGATAACCCCAAAAGGGTT
Organism: Poecile atricapillus; assembly: GCF_030490865.1. Classification (NCBI taxonomy): domain Eukaryota; kingdom Metazoa; phylum Chordata; class Aves; order Passeriformes; family Paridae; genus Poecile; species Poecile atricapillus. The sequence continues at coordinate 37,547,988 of NC_081254.1, read as the reverse complement.
GTTGTGCCCTCCATGGGCTGGCAGTGCTGCCATCGTGGGGGGACAGGCACAAGTCACACACACAGACACAAATAATCCAAGTGCACCCCAAAGGGACAGGGGGTGGCTCAGATCCCTTCCAGCATCCTGGGGAAAATCTAATTCTGTCCCTTTTGTGATTTCTTCTTTGAATTTCTGCAAACACGAGCGTTATCTGAGCTCAGGCACCACAGCCTGGCCCCAGCAGTGGCAACACAGCACCCCCAGCTCTGCTCCTGCTCCACTCCTGGAGAGGAATAAATCCTGGGGGAATGGCTGAGGGAACTGGGAAGGGGCTGGAGAATTCCTGAGGGAGCTGGGAAGGGGCTGGAGAATTCCTGAGGGAGCTGGGAAGGGGCTGGAGAATTCCTGAGGAGCTGGGAAGGGGCTGGAGAATTCCTGAGGGAGCTGGGAAGGGGCTGGAGAATTCCTGAGGGAGCTGGGAAGGGGCTGGAGAATTCCTGAGGGAGCTGGGAAGGGGCTGGAGAATTCCTGAGGGAGCTGGGAAGGGGCTGGAGAATTCCTGAGGGAGCTGGGAAGGGGCTGGAGAATTCCTGAGGGAGCTGGGAAGGGGCTCAGGCTGGAGCAAAGGAGGCTCAGGGGGAATTTCTGGCTCTGCACAAGTCCCTGGCAGGAGGGGACAGCCGGGGGGATTTGGGATCTGCTCTCAGGAACAGGGACAGGAGGAGAGGGAACGGGCTCAGGATGCCCAGGGCAGGCTCAGGGGGGACAGCAGCAGGAATTTCCCCATGGAAAGGGAGCTCAGGCCTTGGCAGTGCCCAGGGAGGGTTCAGTGCCCATCCCTGGAGGTGTCCCAGGAATTGCTGGAGGTGGCACTCAGGGCTCTGGGCTGGGGATGGGGCACAGGGAGGGATTTTCCAGCCTCAGGGATTCAGGGTTCTGTCGAAGGGTCCAGCTCCTCCAGCAGCACAGCTCCTGTCACTGCTGCTTCCCAAAGGAACATCCAAACCCAGCTGGACACAGGCCCCACCGAGCCTGAGCTGCCATCGAGGCACACGGACAAATCTGAACTGAAATTCCAGCACAATTTTAACAGCTCTGTATTTCCTGCACAGAGAGGTGGCAGAGCTGGGATTGCTGTCTGCTCTTGGAAAAGCAAAGGGCTGAATAATGCATGGAGGGCAGGAGTTAAAGCTGTCTCTGCAGCAGGAGATGGAGCTGCTCTCCCACATCCCTCCCTTCCCTCTGCAGCAGATTTACACCCAGCTCACCAGTGCTGCACAAATGTGGCACTGAAATGCACTGGAATTGAAAGAATATTAATTACAGCTCCCTGGGACATCAGCTGGGCACAGCCTTTCTCCAAAGACTCCTGCTCCATCCAGGCTGGAATTCTCCACCAGCAGGTGGGAGTCATTCATTTCCAGCGCTCCAACACCTCCAGACCTGGATCCTCCACGGGTGGAGGCATTGAAAAGCTCTCACTCCCTTAAACCAGCAGGATTTCCTTCATCCCTTTGCCTTTGGGTGGGCAGGAGCTGTGGATTGCTGTGGAGACAACTTCCAACAACTGTTGAGGGTTAGGTGGGAATTTTTACCCATTATGTGCTGGGACAACCTAACTACCGGTACTTAGGGGTGCTCACAAAGGACAAAGAGTGGCCGGGCTCAGGGTGGGGGGGGAAAGGGGGCAGAAAAGGAGGGTGGGGACAGTTTTTAGCTGGCTTTTTCCTCGGCTTCGGGGAAGGACGTTCGTGCGCTGGGTTGTGGAGCTGCTTCTTCTCCTTCTCCCCTCTTGGTTGGTGGCCTCGCACCCGCTGTCCTGCCAGGCATCGCCGTGGAGCTGCTGATCCACCTCATCCACCAGCCCAGGATCTCAGCTCATCCCTGCTGTTCCACCAGCCCAGGATCTCAGCTCATCCCTGCTGATCCACCTCATCCACCAGCCCAGGATCTCAGCTCATCCCTGCTGTTCCACCTCATCCACCAGCCCAGGATCTCAGCCCATCCCTGCTGATCCACCTCATCCACCAGCCCAGGATCTCAGCTCATCCCTGCTGATCCACCATCCCGGGATCTCAGCTCATCCCTGCTGTTCCACCATCCCGGGATCTCAGCTCATCCCTGCTGTTCCACCATCCCGGGATCTCAGCTCATCCCTGCTGTTCCACCATCCCGGGATCTCAGCTCATCCCTGCTGTTCCACCATCCCGGGATCTCAGCTCATCCCTGCTGTTCCAGCTGAGTGTTCCTCGGAGCCCTGCAGGAGCACCGGCATTGCCCGAGGGGGTTTGTGAAGCAAAGCTTCTCCTCCATCCCTTCCCATCTCAGCCGAGAAAGCTGTCCCGGGGTCCCTGGTTCTGTGTTCTTGTTAATGCTGTAGTTATTGTTTGTTTGTTTGCCTGGTTATACTAGTAAAGAACTGTTATTCCTATCCCCAGATCTCTGCCTGAAAGCCCCTTGATTTCAAAATTATAATAATTCGGAGGGAGGGGGTCTACATTCTTTCATCCCAAGGGAGGCTCCTGCTCTCCCCAGCAGGGACCTGTCTTCTAGAACCGAGACAACAACTCAGAGCAGGGCATGGAAATCCCAGCCCAGCAGCCCCTGGATCATCCAACATTCCTTTGGCTTTTCCTGGTGCTCCCCCTTCCAGCACCCAGCTTTTCCCTGCCACAGCCACTGCTCACTCCCTGCAGGTGAGATCCACTGCAAAAGCTGCTTCAGGGAATTTCCTTACTCCATTCCCCCATAAATATCTTTATAAATCCTCCACAACCATCCATCCACACTCAGGAGCAGTTTCTTTTTCTCCCAGACAATTAAATTCTTAAGTTCCCAACACTTCCATGGCCTTATGGAAGCCAAACTTCAGCTGTTTAATTTTATACTAATTATAATAATTTTATGATTGATGATTTTAAATATTTAAATTTGAAGCCTGCTGTCATGGGTCACAAAGAACTCTTCCTGCTTTTGGGGATTGATTCAGACATTTGTACTCCATGTATTTGTACCAGATATTTGTGCTTGATATATTTGTAGTAGATATTTTTAATTTATATATTTGTAGTAGATATTTTTACTTTATATATTTGTACTTTATATATTTATATATTTTATATACTTTTAGAATATGTATTTATATATTTATATACTTTTATATATTTGTACTTTATATATTTGTACTTTATATACTTGTACTTTATATATTTGTTTGTACTTTATATATTTGTAGTAGATATTTTTAATTGATATATTTGTACCAGATATTTTTACTTTATATATTTGTACCAGATGTTTGTACTTTTTTCAGTTGTTATCCATAAAAAAAGGGATAAAGAGTCACGGCTCTCAGTCTGTCACAGAATTAATATAAGAATGGGCTGATGATGATATTAATCACTATTAAATGCTAGAAATGCAGTTGGTCTCAGAGTTCTCCATGGCAGACACGGCTTCAGGTCTCACCACTCATCCCAGGTCAGACCTTTAGGAAAAAGCACAAAGGCTGGGATGAAATGGGGAAATTTGGAGAGAGCAGAGCTGGGGGAAGATTCCCCATCCCTGGCAGAGCCCAAGGCCAGGCTGGACAGGGTGTCCCAGGGTGGGATTGAAGGTTCTTTCCAACCCACACATCCCAGGATTCCCTGGATTCCCTGGGTTCCCAGGATTCCCAGGATTCCCTGGATTCCCTGGATTCCCTGGATTCCCTGGATTCCCTGGATTCCCAGGATTCTCTGGATTCCCTGGGTTCCCTGGATTCCCTGGATTCTCTGGATTCCCTGGATTCCCTGGATTCCCTGGATTCCCTGGATTCTCTGGATTCCCTGGGTTCCCTGGATTCCCTGGATTCCCTGGATTCCCAGGATTCTCTGGATTCCCTGGATTCCCAGGATTCCCTGGATTCCCTGGGTTCCCAGGATTCCCAGGATTCTCTGGATTCCCTGGGTTCCCTGGGTTCCCAGGATTCCCTGGGTTCCCTGGATTCCCTGGATTCCCTGGATTCCCTGGATTCTCTGGATTCCCAGGATTCTCTGGATTCCCTGGGTTCCCTGGGTTCCCAGGATTCCCTGGGTTCCCTGGATTCCCTGGATTCCCTGGGTTCCCTGGATTCTCTGGATTCCCTGGATTCCCTGGATTCCCTGGATTCTCTGGATTCCCTGGATTCCCAGGATTCTCTGGATTCCCTGGATTCTCTGGATTCCCTGGATTCCCAGGATTCTCTGGATTCCCTGGGTTCCCTGGATTCCCTGGGTTCCCTGGATTCCCAGGATTCTCTGGATTCCCTGGATTCCCTGGATTCCCAGGATTCCCAGGATTCCCTGGATTCCCAGGATTCCCAGGATTCTCTGGATTCCCTGGATTCCCTGGATTCCCAGGATTCCCTGGGTTCTCTGGATTCCCTGGGTTCCCTGGATTCCCTGTATTCCCTGGATTCCCAGGATTCCCAGGATTCCCTGGGTTCCCTGGATTCCCTGGGTTCCCTGGATTCCCTGGATTCCCTGGATTCCCTGGATTCCCAGGATTCTCTGGATTCCCTGTATTCCCTGGATTCCCAGGATTCTCTGGATTCCCTGGATTCCCTGGATTCTCTGGATTCCCTGGGTTCCCTGGATTCCCTGGATTCCCTGGATTCTCTGGATTCCCTGGATTCCCTGGATTCCCTGGATTTCCAGGATTCCCTGGATTCCCTGGATTCTCTGGATTCCCAGGATTCCCTGGGTTCCCTGGATTCCCTGGATTCCCTGGATTCCCTGGATTCCCAGGATTCCCAGGATTCCCTGGATTCCCTGGGTTCCCTGGATTCCCTGTATTCCCTGGGTTCCCTGGATTCCCAGGATTCCCTGGATTCCCTGGATTCCCTGGATTCCCAGGATTCTCTGGATTCCCTGGGTTCCCTGGATTTCCAGGATTCTCTGGATTCCCTGGGTTCCCTGTATTCCCTGGATTCCCTGGATTCCCTGTATTCCCTGGATTCCCAGGATTCCCTGGATTCCCTGGATTCCCAGGATTCCCTGTATTCCCTGTATTCCCTGGATTCCCAGGATTCCCTGGATTCCCTGGATTCCCTGGATTCCCAGGATTCTCTGGATTCCCTGGGTTCCCTGGATTTCCAGGATTCTCTGGATTCCCTGGGTTCCCTGTATTCCCTGGATTCCCTGGATTCCCTGTATTCCCTGGATTCCCAGGATTCCCTGGATTCCCTGGATTCCCAGGATTCCCTGTATTCCCTGTATTCCCTGGATTCCCAGGATTCCCTGGATTCCCTGGGTTCCCTGGATTCCCTGGATTCTGGGGCCTGCTGAAGCACTCAGCACAAAGAAAAAGCAATATTTTCCCTCCTGCCTGTTTCATCCCCCGTGTTGACAAACCCCCGTTTGCCAAGGGAAACATTGGAGGAATTTGTGCAGATGAAAGGCAGAAATCAGCACTTGTTGTAAGCACTTCCCTGTCCCTCCTTCCCAGAGGATTCCCAGGGTGTCACTCAGCCCAGCAGGGCCCCACACACAGATATTCACTAATGATTGTCAAACAAAACGAAATAAAAACACCTCAAACCCTCCTGACAGCGGGAATGTCACGGGAACCAGAAGGGCTGGGATGGAGGAGGGCGAGGATTTCCTCCTGGATGTGAAGGAAGCACAAAGGAGAAGGGAATAAAGGCAAAAACAAAACCATCTTTCTGTGGGTGAGGAGCAAAATGTGCTCCAGGACCCCCTCGGCGCCAAAACCTGACCTAAAATTCTGATTTTTCCCATTCCATCTCATCTCTGTGGGGCTCTTCCAGGTCCTGATCCCAGAGGAACCCTCGGGATGTTGATTCAAAGTGCTGGGAATGTTGAATCCTCTGCTCTCAGTTTGCCTGAGGAGGAGAGAACTGCTGGAAAAGCAACCCCTAATTAATGAACTCTCTGTTGGGGGAGACCTGTCCTTTAAAAAAACTCACCCACACTGGAAAAAATCCTTAATTTCCACAGGAACCTCATGGAAATGGTTGGTAAATGAGTGGTAAATCATCCAAATCTTTAGTCCTGTCCTACAGCCGCTCCTGGACATGATAAAAGCTGTTTAAATGGTGGTGATTACAAAGTCTGAGTGCTGAACTCCTGTTTGGTGCTGGGTAATTGTGGTTTTTCATCCCAGCAATTCTTCCTCGGGCTTTTCTGAGCACTGCCCTGAATTTTCAGGTACAGAAAATCAATTCCACTCCTCCTGTGCTCGGCTCTCAATTAAGTCAGGGCCGTGCTGGGAGCTCCACCAGAGCTGGAGGGCCGTGGAAAACCCAAACGGAGCCTGGATTCCATGGGAAAGATCCTTGTTAAATCAGCCATTCCCTTTGATTTTATCACCTCGTGATCTTCCCTCTCCAGGGAAGAGCCATGCAAAAATCCTGGGGAAAAAATAACATAAAATAAATCCTTTTCTTTGAGTTCCCTCCTGCCAGGCAGGGTGGCAGTGCCTGCCAGGGGATTTGGGGGTGTCTTAAAACAAGTAAAAACTCCCAAAGAAAAAAATGCAACTCAAATTGTGCCCAAATAAAACCCAAAGTAACCTGAGTAAAACCCAAATATAACCAAAATTGTGCCTAAATATAACTCAAATTGTGCCCAAATAACTCAAATTGTGCCCAAATAACTCAAATTGTGCCCAAATAAAACCCAAAGTAACTTGAATAAAACCCAAATATAACCAAAATTGTGCCTAAATATAACTCAAATTGTGCCCAAATAACTCAAATTGTGCCCAAATAAAACCTGAAATGTTCCCAAACACAAATAAGACCTGAATTGTGCCCAGTATAACCCAAATTGTGCCCAAATACAACCTAAAGTGTGTCCAAATATAATGCAAATTGTGTCCAAATATAACCTAAATTGTATCCAAATAAACCCCAAATTGTGCCCAAATATATTCCAGTTTGTACTGAAATAAACCTGAAATTGTGCCCAAATACAAACCAGATTGTACCAAATAAACCCCAAATTGTACCCAAATGGAAACCAAATTGTACCCAAATTGTACCAGATATAACTCAAATTGTTCCAGATATAACCCAAATTGAACCCAAATTATACTAAATAGAACCTGAATTGTACCCAAATTGTACCAGATACAACTCAAATTGAACCCAAATTGTACCAGATATAACCCAAATTTTACCAGATATAACCCCAAATTGAACCCAAATTATACTAAATAGAACCTGAATTGTACCCATATTATACCAGATATAACTCAAATTGTACCAGATATAACCCAAATTGTACCCAAATTGTACCAGATATAACCCAAATTGTACCCAAATTGTACCCAAATTGTACCAAATAGAACCTGAATTGTACCCAAATTGTACAGATATAACCCAAATTGTACCCAAATTGTACCAGATATAACCCAAATTGTACCCAAATTGTACCCAAATTGTACCAAATAGAACCTGAATTGTACCCAAATTGTACCAGATATAACCCAAATTGTACCCAAATTGTACCAGATATAACCCAAATTGAACCCAAATTGTACCCAAATTGTACCAGATATAACCCAAATTGAACCCAAATTGTACCCAAATTGTACCAGATATAACCCAAATTGAACCCAAATTGTACCCAAATTGTACCAGATATAACCCAAATTGTACCCAAATTGTACCAGATATAACCCAAATTGAACCCAAATTATACTAAATAGAACCTGAATTGTACCCATATTATACTAGATATAACCCAAAATGTACCCAAATTGTACCAGATATAACCCAAATTGTACCCAAATTGTACCAAATAGAACCTGAATTGTACCCAAATTGTACCAGATATAGCCCAAATTGTACCCAAATTGTACCAGATATAACTCGAATTGAACCCAAATTGTACCCAAATTGTACCAGATATAACTCGAATTGAACCCAAATTGTTCCAGATACAACCCCAATTGTACTCCAGCACTTTCTTGGTGCAGCTCAGCAGCTCCTTCAATGCTGAAGCTCCAACACAAGTCTCAGTTTCAGCCCTTTGAACAACAACTGATCCTCAAAAACCTTCCCAATTCCTGCCTTGCCGTGTCCTGGAGCAGCAGGAGGAGATCCTGGCTGTGCTGTGGGGGATTTTCCCAGGCCAAGCCCCCATTCCACCTCTGAGCACGCAGAAACCAAGAAATGTTTCATTTTTTCGAGAGCTCTGTTATGAAAATAACAGATTTTTTTCCCATTAACGTCATCCAAGCACCTGCCAGGGAACAAAGCTGGAACTGGCAGCAATAAATTCGCTGTCCCAGCTTATCTTTGAGGAGCAGAGCAGCAGCAGTGCCAGGGAATGCTCGTCAGCCTTTAACTGGGATTTTTTGGGAATGGTCCCCTCGTGTCGGGGTCTGGCTGGGGTTTGGCCAAACCCCCTGGATTTGGCTGTGGGGATGGGTGAAAGCAGTCCTGGAAGATTGGGAAATTCCAGAGGATGTATTAAATGTTTATAGAGAAAACACAGCAATAAAAATCATAGGAAAAGAAGGAATGAGCAATTCCAGCTGGGTGAGGGCAGGGAGGGAGCTCGGCTGAGGAGGGGGGACTGCAACAGCTGGGCAAAAATCATCTGAATTCGGGTTTGGGGGTGTTTTTATTCCTCTCCATGCCACAGGTGTCTTTAGAGCCCAAAGGGAGAGGAATAAATCCTGTGGGAATGGCTGAGGGGGCTGGGAAGGGGCTGGAGAACTCCTGAGGGAGCTGGGAAGGGGCTGGAGAATTCCTGAGGGAGCTGGGAAGGGGCTGGAGAATCCCTGAGGGAGCTGGGAAGGGGCTGGAGAATTCCTGAGGGAGCTGGGAAGGGGCTCAGGCTGGAGCAAAGGAGGCTCAGGGGGAATTTCTGGCTCTGCACAAGTCCCTGGCAGGAGGGGACAGCCGGGGGGATTTGGGATCTGCTCCCAGGAACAGGGACAGGAGGAGAGGGACCGGGCTCAGGATGCCCAGGGCAGGCTCAGGGGGGACAGCAGCAGGAATTTCCCCATGGAAAGGGAGCTCAGGCCTTGGCAGTGCCCAGGGAGGGTTCAGTGCCCAGCCCTGGAGGTTTGCAGTGGGATGGGAGCTGCAGCCCAGCACTGGAGATCAGATTTCCATTGATGTTGCCAAGCTTACAGAGATTTTCCCTGCACTAAACCTCAGAACATCCCTTTTCTGGTTCTCCTTTAATGCGGATTCTGTTGTGAGGTTCACGCTCTACATAAATCCCGTCTGAAGAGCACAAAGGACTCTCTCACTCCTGTGACTCAACAAAGCTGGGGATGGGCTGGCAGCTCCTTGATGGAGAGATCTCGGTGTGATCAGAGCTGCATTAGCATCCCTTTGCTGCCAGGCTGATGAAATATGGATCATTTATTAATGTCAGTGCCAGGGATGGGCACTCGCTGTGGCCTCAGACAGCTCCTGGAGCCACAGATCATCAGCCTGGCCCAGCTGTCCTCTGCTGGGATGGACAGAGAAAGTCCTGCTGAAAACAGCTCCAGGAGGTCATGGGTGCAGCTTCCCAAAGCCCCCAAATGCTCCTTGGCTCCTTCACCAGGCAGCTTTGGGAATTCAGGTTCTGCTGGGATCTGAGACTTCCTCACCCTCAGCACGGCCGATCCCACTCCTGAACCCCGGGCAGGACCTGCGGGAGCTGCTGCTCTGCAGCCTGAGCTGGGCTGGGTCTGAGGGGCAGGAGGTGACACTGGGGACACTGGGGACACTGGGGACACTGGGGACCCTGCAAACCGCCCGTGCCCTGAGCTGGGCTGTGCCTGAGGGGCAGGAGGTGACACTGGGGACACTGGGGACACTGGAGATAGGGGGACACTGCAAACCCCCCGTGCCCTGAGCTGGGCTGTGCCTGAGGGGCAGGAGGTGACACTGGGGACACTGGGAACACTGGGGACACTGGGGACAGTGGGGACCCTGCAAACCCCCCGTGCCCTGAGCTGGGCTGTGTCTGAGGGGCAGGAGGTGACACTGGGGACACTGGGAACACTGGGGACCCTGCAAACCCTCCGATTTGGGAACACTCAGGTTGGATTGGGAACACTCAGGTTGGATTTGGGAGCACTCAAGTTGGATTGGGAACAGTCAGGTTGGATTGGGAACACTCAGGTTTGGTTGGGAACACTCAGGTTTGGTTGGGAACACTCAGCTTGGATTTGGGAATACTCAGGTTTGGTTTGAAACACTCAGGTTGGATTTGGGAACACTCAGTTTTGTAATCTCAAGCTTTGCAGAATTCCCATTTTTGAAGCATCTCCATGGCTCCCTGCAGGTTTTATCCCCCATCTGAGCGGATCTCAGCAGCTCTCACTGCCCCATCCAGCCGGGAATGTTCCTGTGCTCACCCACAGCCACCATCCCCTGGAGTGAGCCCCATTCCTGCTGCCCTGAGCTGTGCTCCATCATCTGCAGCCCTGAGCTGTGCTCCATCATCTGCAGCCCTGAGCTGTGCTCCATCATCTACAGCTCTGAGCTGTGCTCCATCATCTGCAGCCCTGAGCTGTGCTCCATCATCTTCAGCCCTGAGCTGTGCTCCATCATCTGCTGTCCTGAGCTGTGCTCCATCATCTGCAGCCCCAGCCGTGCTCCATCATCTGCAGCCCTGAGCTGTGCTCCATCATCTGCAGCCCTGAGCTGTGCTCCAGCATCTGCAGCCCTGCGCTGTGCTCCTCCATCTGCTGTCCTGAGCTGTGCTCCATCATCTGCAGCCCCAGCCGTGCTCCATCTGCACCCCTGAGCTGTGCTCCATCATCTGCAGCCCTGAGCTGTGCTCCATCATCTGCAGCCCTGAGCTGTGCTCCATCATCTGCTGCCCTGAGCTGTGCTCCATCATCTGCTGTCCTGAGCTGTGCTCCATCATCTGCAGCCCTGAGCTGTGCTCCATCTGCTGTCCTGAGCTGTGCTCCATCATCTGCTGTCCTGAGCTGTGCTCCATCATCTGCAGCCCTGAGCTGTGCTCCATCATCTGCTGTCCTGAGCTGTGCTCCATCATCTGCAGCCCTGAGCTGTGCTCCATCTGCAGCCCTGAGCTGTGCTCCATCATCTGCAGCCCTGAGCTGTGCTCCATCATCTGCAGCCCTGAGCTGTGCTCCATCTGCTGTCCTGAGCTGTGCTCCATCATCTGCTGTCCTGAGCTGTGCTCCATCATCTGCAGCCCTGAGCTGTGCTCCATCATCTGCAGCCCTGAGCTGAGCTGTGCTCCATCATCTGCAGCCCCAGCCGTGCTCCATCTGCAGCCCTGAGCTGTGCTCCATCATCTGCTGTCCTGAGCTGTGCTCCATCATCTGCAGCCCTGAGCTGTGCTCCATCATCTGCAGCCCTGAGCTGTGCTCCATCATCTGCTGTCCTGAGCTGTGCTCCATCATCTGCAGCCCCAGCCGTGCTCCATCATCTGCAGCCCTGAGCTGTGCTCCATCATCTGCAGCCCTGAGCTGTGCTCCATCATCTGCAGCCCTGAGCTGTGCTCCATCATCTGCAGCCCCAGCCGTGCTCCATCATCTGCAGTCCTGAGCTGTGCTCCATCATCTGCAGCCCCAGCTGTGCTCCATCATCTGCTGTCCTGAGCTGTGCTCCATCTGCAGCCCTGAGCTGTGCTCCATCATCTGCAGCCCTGAGCTGTGCTCCATCATCTGCAGCCCTGAGCTGTGCTCCATCATCTGCAGCCCCAGCCGTGCTCCATCATCTGCAGCCCTGAGCTGTGCTCCATCTGCAGCCCCAGCCGTGCTCCATCATCTGCAGCCCTGAGCTGTGCTCCATCTGCAGCCCTGAGCTGTGCTCCATCTGCTGTCCTGAGCTGTGCTCCATCATCTGCAGCCCTGAGCTGTGCTCCATCATCTGCAGCCCTGAGCTGTGCTCCATCTGCAGCCCTGAGCTGTGCTCCATCATCTGCAGCCCTGAGCTGTGCTCCATCTGCAGCCCCTGAGCTGTGCTCCATCTGCAGCCCTGAGCTGTGCTCCATCATCTGCAGCCCTGAGCTGTGCTCCATCATCTGCAGCCCTGAGCTGTGCTCCATCATCTGCAGCCCTGAGCTGTGCTCCATCATCTGCAGCCCCAGCCGTGCTCCATCATCTGCAGCCCTGAGCTGTTCTCCATCATCTGCAGCCCTGAGCCGTGCTCCATCATCTGCAGCCCTGAGCTGTGCTCCATCTGCAGCCCTGAGCTGTGCTCCATCTGCTGTCCTGAGCTGTGCTCCATCATCTGCAGCCCTGAGCCGTGCTCCATCATCTGCAGCCCCAGCCGTGCTCCATCTGCAGCCCCAGCTGTGCTCCATCATCTGCAGCCCTGAGCTGTGCTCCATCTGCAGCCCTGAGCTGTGCTCCATCATCTGCAGCCCTGAGCTGTGCTCCATCATCTGCTGTCCTGAGCTGTGCTCCATCATCTGCAGCCCCAGCCGTGCTCCATCATCTGCAGCCCCAGCCGTGCTCCATCATCTGCAGCCCCAGCCGTGCTCCATCTGCATCCCTGAGCTGTGCTCCATCATCTGCTGTCCTGAGCTGTGCTCTGTCTGCAGCCCTGAGCTGTGCTCCATCATCTGCTGTCCTGAGCTGTGCTCCATCATCTGCAGCCCTGAGCTGTGCTCCATCATCTGCAGCCCCGAGCTGTGCTCCATCATCTGCAGCCCTGAGCTGTGCTCCATCATCTGCAGCCCTGAGCTGTGCTCCATCATCTGCAGCCCCAGCCATGCTCCATCTGCTGTCCTGAGCTGTTCTCCATCATCTGCAGCCCTGAGCTGTTCTCCATCTGCAGCCCTGAGCTGTGCTCCATCATCTGCAGCCCTGAGCTGTGCTCCATCATCTGCAGCCCAAAGCTGCTGGTTTTTCCCTCAGCTCTGGGTTTCCTGCCCAAAGCAGCCGCCAGAGCATCGCTCAGGGCTCTGCTGGGCTCCCCAGCAATCTGTGCCTCTGCCTCGCTCGCCTGCGCCTTCAGTCTCCCTTGGAAGTGACTTGGGGACAACTCGTGTCTGGGATAATGTTCTTCCTGCTAACAAATTAAGCTGCTAAATTAGCATGTCTCTGCAGAACCAGCTGAAAGAGAAACATGGAATTAAAAAAGCAATTTTCTCCATGAGGTGATGATTTAGCAAGGATTTCATCGCGCCCTGTGAATCCCAGCCTGCTGCTGGGTCAGGCTGCTGCAATAAATATTGGAGAATCAAGGCTTGGATCTGGATTTCTCCAAACTTTTTGTTGATCATAGTTAGAAATAACTACAGAAACACTTGGAGCTGAATGAAATCCATAAGGATCATCAAACTCAGATCCCTTTTGGAGCAGAATTTGATATAAGGAACATTTGGACCTCACCTAATGCAGAATTTTGGGGGTGATAAAAAAAAAGATTATAATGACAGTATTTGATCAGTCCCCATCAAGTGATTTCTATTCTCTCATCCCTGAAAAGAGGTTTAGGACAGAGCCAAAAACTTCCTTGGAAAAGTTGTATCTTCCATGTTTAATAGCATTGGGAATAGAGGAAAGGAGTGTCTGAGGGGAAAAAGGGAAATTCTGGGAAGCAGCCTCGGAACTGGGGCTGGGGGCTGTGAGGCCTGGCTATGAATGGCTCTGGGTTCCCAGGATCCCCAGGATTCCCAGGGTTCCCAGGATTCCCAGGATTCCCAGGATTCCCAGGGTTCCCAGGGTTTCCAGGGTTCCCAGGATTTCCAGGGTTCCCAGGATTCCCAGGGTTCCCAGGATTGCCAGGATTTCCAGGGTTCCCGGGGTTCCCAGGATTCCCAGGATTTCCAGGGTTCCCAGGATTCCCAGGATTTCCAGGGTTCCCAGGGTTCCCAGGATTCCCAGGATTCCCAGGATTCCCAGGATTCCCAGGGTTGCCAGGATTCCCAGGATTCCCAGGATTCCCAGGATTTCCAGGATTCCCAGGATTCCCAGGATTCCCAGGATTTCCAGGGTTTCCAGGGTTCCCAGGATTCCCAGGATTCCCAGGATTTCCAGGATTTCCAGGATTCCCAGGATTTCCAGGATTCCCAGGATTTCCAGGGTTCCCAGGATTCCCAGGGTTCCCAGGATTTCCAGGATTCCCAGGATTGCCAGGATTGCCAGGATTGCCAGGGTTCCCAGGATTTCCAGGATTTCCAGGGTTTCCAGGGCTCCCAGGATTCCCAGGGTTTCCAGGATTCCCAGGATTCCCAGGATTTCCAGGATTCCCAGGATTTCCAGGGTTTCCAGGATTCCCAGGATTTCCAGAGTTCCCAGGGTTCCCAGGATTTCCAGAGTTCCCAGGATTTCCAGGATTCCCAGGATTCCCAGGACTTCCAGGATTTCCAGGATTCCCAGGATTCCCAGGATTTCCAGGATTTCCAGGATTCCCAGGATTGCCAGGATTGCCAGGGTTCCCAGGATTCCCAGAGTTCCCAGGATTTCCAGGATTCCCAGGATTCCCAGGATTTCCAGGATTCCCAGGATTCCCAGGATTTCCAGGATTTCCAGGATTCTCAGGATTCCCAGGATTTCCAGGATTTCCAGGGTTCCCAGGATTTCCAGGATTTCCAGAGTTCCCAGGATTCTCAGGATTCCCAGGATTCCCAGGATTTCCAGGGTTTCCAGGGTTCCCAGGATTCCCAGGATTCCCAGGATTTCCAGGATTTCCAGGATTCCCAGGATTCCCAGGATTCCCAGGGTTCCCGGGGTTCCCAGGATTTCCAGGATTTCCAGGGTTCCCAGGATTCCCAGGATTTCCAGGGTTCCCAGGGTTCCCAGGATTCCCAGGATTTCCAGGGTTCCCAGGATTCCCAGGGTTCCCAGGATTCCCAGGGTTGCCAGGATTCCCAGGATTCCCAGGATTCCCAGGGTTGCCAGGATTCCCAGGATTCCCAGGATTCCCAGGATTCCCAGGATTTCCAGGATTCCCAGGATTCCCAGAGTTCCCAGGATTCTCAGGATTCCCAGGATTTCCAGGATTTCCAGGGTTCCCAGGATTTCCAGGATTTCCAGAGTTCCCAGGATTCCCAGGATTCCCAGGATTTCCAGGGTTTCCAGGGTTCCCAGGATTCCCAGGATTCCCAGGATTTCCAGGATTTCCAGGATTCCCAGGATTTCCAGGGTTCCCAGGATTCCCAGGGTTCCCAGGATTTCCAGGATTCCCAGGATTGCCAGGATTGCCAGGATTGCCAGGGTTCCCAGGATTTCCAGGATTTCCAGGGTTTCCAGGGCTCCCAGGATTCCCAGGGTTCCCAGGATTCCCAGGATTCCCAGGATTCCCAGGATTCCCAGGGTTTCCAGGATTCCCAGGATTCCCAGGATTTCCAGGATTCCCAGGATTCCCAGGATTTCCAGGATTCCCAGGATTTCCAGGGTTTCCAGGATTCCCAGGATTTCCAGGGTTCCCAGGATTTCCAGGATTCCCAGGATTCCCAGGATTTCCAGGATTTCCAGGATTCCCAGGATTCCCAGGATTTCCAGGATTTCCAGGATTCCCAGGATTGCCAGGATTGCCAGGGTTCCCAGGATTCCCAGAGTTCCCAGGATTTCCAGGATTCCCAGGATTCCCAGGATTTCCAGGATTCCCAGGATTCCCAGGATTTCCAGTGTTTCCAGGTGGCTGTGCTGCTGCTGGTTGATGCTTAGACTGGATGATCTCAAATGTCTTTTCCAGCCTGAACCATTCTGGGATAAAAACCCCCTGGGGTGGAAAACATTTCAAATTCCCTCTTTTTCTTTCATTTCCAGTTACTTTGGGTGAGTTCTGCCCTCAGCCTGCAGCTCCTCCCTGGCAGAATTCCCGAATTCCCGAATTCCCGAATTCCCAAGCCAGCATCAGCTGCCTGGGACTGCCTTGGCTGGATGGGTTCCCCAATTTCCCCAATTTCCCTTCCCTTTCCCTGGGTCCAGGCTTCCCCCCGCGTTTCTGGGAGTGAAATGGGAATGCTGGAGTTGGAGGGTGAAGGATGGGACAGATTCAGATGTGAAGGACTCAGGGAGGAGGGTGGGACACCGGGAATTCAGGGTCAGGGATTCAGGAGTCAGGGAAGAGCCGGAGGAGGAGGAAAACAGAGCTGCGAGTTCTGGTGCCACAGCCTGGGGAGCTCCCAGGGAATCCTCTTCGCACTTCCCAGGGCAGAACTGTAAAATCAGGGAATATTTGAGAGCTTCAGTCTCGTCCTTGCTGTGCCCACCTTACACTGGAGTCGTTTTCCAGCGCTTTTCCCTCTGGGAGGAGGGCAGGGAGGGGCAGTGCTGTTATCTGAGGGCGAAGGAAGGATTGCAAAAAGCAGCTGGAAAATGCAGGTTCTCCCTGGTGTGAGCAGAATCTCTTCCAGCACAGAGCTGTGACCCTGCAGAGCAGGCAGGGAGGGGAGAAACCATCGAGCAGGCGCTGGAGATCATCCCGAACTCCTGAAAAAGAGCGAAATCCAAGCGATTCCCTGGGAGTGCATTCCCTCCAGTGCACCCCTGGGCTGGGTGATGTCCCCAGTTCTCCCTCCCCAGGATCCCCCAGAGCTCGGGAATTCCTCGTGTTCCCTCCTTCCCAAACCTCCATCCCTCTTCCCTCTCTTTCACCCCTCCCAGCTCCTTTCCCTTTGGCTCCCTCATCCCTTCCCATCCTCCCTTCCCATCCTCCCTTCCCATCCTCCCTTCCCATTCCCTTCCCATCCTCCCTTCCCATCCTCCCTTCCCATCCTCCCTTCCCATCCTCCCTTCCCAACCTCCCTTCCCATTCCCTTCCCATCCTCCCTTCCCATTCCCTTCCCATCCTCCCTTCCCATCCTCCCTTCCCAACCTCCCTTCCCATCCTCCCTTCCCATCCTCCCTTCCCATCCTCCCTTCCTTCCCATCCTCCCTTCCCCTCCTCCCTTCCCATCCTCCCTTCCCATCCTCCCTTCCCATCCTCCCTTCCCATTCCCTTCCCATCCTTCCTTCCCATCCTCCCTTCCCATCCTCCCTTCCCATCCTCCCTTCCCATCCTCCCTTCCCATCCTCCCTTCCCATCCTCCCTTCCCATCCTCCCTTCCCATCCTCCCTTCCCATCCTCCCTCCCCATCCTCCCTCCCCATCCTCCCTTCCCATTCCCTTCCCATCCTCCCTTCCCATCCTCCCTTCCCATCCTCCCTTCCCATCCTCCCTTCCCAACCTCCCTTCCCATTCCCTTCCCATCCTCCCTTCCCATTCCCTTCCCATCCTCCCTTCCCATCCTCCCTTCCCATCCTCCCTTCCCATCCTCCCTTCCCATTCCCTTCCCATCCTCCCTTCCCATCCTCCCTTCCCAACCTCCCTTCCCATCCTCCCTTCCCATCCTCCCTTCCCATCCTCCCTTCCCATTCCCTTCCCATCCTTCCTTCCCATCCTCCCTTCCCATCCTCCCTTCCCATCCTCCCTTCCCATCCTCCCTCCCTTCCCATCCTCCCTCCCTTCCCATCCTCCCTTCCCATCCTCCCTTCCCATCCTCCCTTCCCATCCTCCCTCCCCATCCTCCCTTCCCATCCTCCCTTCCCATCCTCCTTTCCCATCCTCCCTTCCCAGCCCTCTCTGCTGAAGTCTCTGCCCTGGTTTTTCCTGTTCACAAATAAATGATGGCCCTCACCAGTTGCATTTTAAAAAGTAGAATTTTGTTATATACGACTCCATATTTTTTATCCTTTTTAATTTGCAACTCAATTTTCTGCCCCCGCTCCATCCCCAAGTAGCTTCTTCTCGGTAAAATATTTCCCGTAGAAGTTGCTTTCATTGTCTGGGCTCTCCCTGCAATATTTTTTACCAATTAGATAATAAATTATGCCTCTGACAGTGTTGCTGAACTGGAGTTCACGCTCACAGTGACTCCTGAAGAATCCAGCAATAGTTAATCCATCCTGGGCAGTTCCATTTGTTCCCTTTAGCCGGAGAACCAAGGCATTGATCAGTGCTGGAATTTCTGATTGTATCCCAAGGGATAACGTGCAGAAGAGGGACAAGAGTAAAATGAGGCTCTCAACAGAGACTTCTTCCAAAAATTCTGAGATTTGCCTCAAGGTTTTTCAGAACCTTTTCCCTAAAAGCCCCATTTTTCCTTTTGGCAGCCCAGGCAGAGTCTCCTAAGAGGGAATAAAAATCCTTTGTGTGGGCAGGTGATGTCAGCACCGCCCCAGTGGGAGCCTGAGCTGCCCAAATTCTTCCCTGACTCCGGGTCCTTCCCTTCCCTCTCCCACCGGGACCTGCTGAGCCGCTGCCTGAGCACTCCTGGAATTTATGGAGCTGCTTTTTCCTCCTGCTTCCACCTGCACCCCTCGTTCCCTGCTGTAAAAACCCCTGGCAGCCCCTGCAAGGTGGGCAGGTCCTGGCACAGCTGGGGCTGCCCTGGATCCCTGGCAGTGCCCAGGGCCAGGCTGGAGCTCCTGGGACAGGGAAAGGTGTCCCTGCCATGGCTGGGAGGGAATGGAGGGGATTTGGGGTCCCTCCCACCCAAACCGGGCTGGGATTGTGTCAGTGGAGCCTGGCAGTGGGATCCCAGGGGAGGGAGAGCTGCTCAGCCCCGGATCCCAGGGAATCCCTCTGGGAATGCACAGACAGGAGCAGAGGCTGCTTTCCCTCTGGTTTGTGTTTCCTCCCTGGCTGTGCAGGCTGTGTTTCCCTTTCCAGCCTTCCCCGCTGCCTCTCTGGGAGAGGGGAATGTGGAGAGGGAGAGGGAGCAGAAGCAGACAATTATTTCAATTCCTCTGATGTCTTCCCGAGGCAGCTGCAGCTCAGTCCCGGGTGTGCACATCACCTGCAGCAGGAATTCTTACATGGAATATGGAAAAAGCAGGAGGGGAAAAAGCAGAACCACGAACAACATAAAAAAAAAACAAAACAAAAACAAAACCAACCAACCAAAACAAAACCAAAAAAACAAATAAAATAAAGAAAAGAGAGGAGGAAAAAATATGCAAAAATAGAAAAGCAACCTGCAGCAGGAAACTGCCCCTCCCAAAATTCCCTGTCCAGAGGAAAGCTTTCCCCCTTGAGGGGTAACCAAAGAGTTCTGTGCTCATTCCCAGCGTGCTGTGACATCCACCAGTGCCTGGTGACATCCTGCCAGACCCAGACACCTCCGAGCCCCGGGGCCAGGCCCTTCTGCTGACCAGGGATTATAAAATCCTGGAGCCACAGGAGAATTTGGGCTGAAAGGACCTTAAAAGAGATCCTGCCCCATAACAACCTTCCAGACATTTTTACCAAGAGCTTTTCCCCTTTGCATCATCATTCTGGAGTTTTGGGGATGTTTTCCTGCCACCAGGCTCCAGTTTCTCAGCACCACAAATAACAATTTCTGAGCCTGGTCAGTGCTGAGCCAGGATCTGAACATGGATTCAGCCCCTTGGGAAAGCCTCCCCTGCTCCCTGCAGAGCCACCAAGCTCCATCTCCAAAATCTCCAAATATCTGCAATATCTCAGGATATTTTGGACCCTCAGGATCACCAGATCTGGGATCCACAGCCCCAGAGCTCATCACACAGCACCTGAATTTGCCCAAAACCATTTAAGAGCACATGAATCTGTTTTGACAGCCAAAATTCCATGAGCTGATGGCTCCAGGAAAAAAAAGCTTTCCTTGCACATCATTTCCAGCACTGCCAGTTCCCTGGGAATTCAGGAAACTGCAAAAATGAGCAAATATTTGATTTTTTAAATCATTCAGTTGTGGGGTTTTTTTTCAGTCTCTTCTTCTGAAAGCCATTAAAGGAAGCCTAAGGGATTGTCATTTTGGGGGAAAAATACCTCCATAATCTGGGATTTCTGTCACTGGCCAAGAAAACAAACATTCACCAAGAAATTCAACATTCAGAACCAAACCCCAAATTTGGACAAGCAACCCAAGCTGAGGAAGTGACTGGCAGAGGCAATAATTAGAATTATAAAATCACAGAATATCCTGAGCTGGAAAAGACTCCCAAGAACATCCAAGTCCCACTCCTGACCCTGCCCAGACAAAAAAAAAAAAAAGGGATAATAAACCCTGGAAACATCAACCTGGCAAGGCAATTACAGCTCCTGCATCTCCCTCTAAAAAGCAGGAAAGAACTCCAAGAGGAATCATCTCACTGTTTCAATGGAAGGGCTTCACTGCAGCGACAAGAAAAATATGAGGAGAATTTTTATAAAGCTCAGGAACAAAGCAATAAAAGGATCATTTGCTTAATTTCATCATTACCAGCAGCAGGTGTCCATGGATGGAATCAGAATATCAATTTGGGAGGGTTTTTTCCTGTTGAAAATGAAGGGAAAGACAATAAACCGAGCACCTTTCCTGCGCTGCTGTGGTTCTGAGCAGCGCCATGGGTTTGTCTGCAGCCCCCAGCACGAGGAGCTCTCCCTGCAGGAGCCAGCCCTGTTCTCCCACGGGATTTGGGAACCACCAGGGCTCTGGGCACCCCTGATGGGGCATTGCTCCTCTGAGCTCCTCATTCCTCTTCACTCCTTGGCTTGGGAGCTCCCAGCACAGGAGGCACCAAAGGATGCGAGGATGGAGCGGCTCTGCTGGGAGAGAGGGGGTGATCACCAGGAAACACCTCTGGGAACTGCTGGAAAAGGGAAGGAAACCACACTGGGCTTCATCATCACTGCCAGCCTGGTATTTGTACATTTTTCACATTAAAGACACGGGGAGACAAATTCAGTGGGGTCAGCCGGGGTCAGAGCCATAATCTAACAGCCATCCTTTAATGAGGTCTAATGAGAAATCAGAGGGAGCTGGGGGACAGCCGGCAGGGAAAGGTGAAATCCTGGAGCTGCTGTCACAAGAATGTTTCAAACCCCAAAAACTCTTTGAGCAGCTCCTGGAAATGCTGTTAAATTACTGGATTCACTCAGAATGTGCCAGGGAAAAAAAAAATCTAAGAGGTGAATTCGTGAACTCGCAACAAGCTTAATTGGGGAAATACTAATTATCTTCCAGCTCCTCAGCCTGGATCTGAGACACTGGAGCAGTTCCACTAATTAGGGCATGGATTGATAAGGAGAAAGGAGCATTTCAATGGGAAAAAATAGGTGCTGGGAGAGAATGCTTTAAATTCAATTATTATTTTATTAGGTGAGAAAATAAACACTAAAAAATGCCACGCTTGGCTCTGCTCCCTGGATCACAGAATCCCAGGATTATTGAGGTTGGAAAAGCCCTCCCAGCCAAGCCCTGCCCCATCCCCACCGTGTCCCCACCCAGAGCCCTGAGTGCCACCTCCAGCAATTCCTGGGACACCTCCAGGGATGGGCACTGAACCCTCCCTGGGCACTGCCAAGGGACAAGCTTGTCCATCCAGGGATTCTCACAGCTGGAAAAGGACCCAGAACAGCTGGAAAGTTGCCACAGACTTTTTCACACTGAAAACTTCCCATTATCAGCCAAAGTGGGAGAAGGAGTCTCCGGGCCAGGCTGGACCCTGGGATGGTGGGAAGTGTCCCTGTGCCCTCAGGGGTGGGATGGATGGGCTGCAAGACCCCTTCCAACCCAAGCCATTCCCTGATCCATGGCAGGAGAGGCCAGGGACACATCTCACATTCCCCAGGCTCTGCTCTATAGCCCAGCAATTTCTATTTTCTATTATTTTCTATTATAATTTTCTATTGTTTTCTATTTTACATTCTCTCCAGGTGTTGGTGATAGGGCTGTGGAGATTCCCCTCCACCTCTTTTTATGGGCTGGAGAAAAAGAAACTGCCAGGAAATATCCTGGAATCTCACTCTGAGGTGAATCAGAAACCTCAGGAGAGCTCAGCCCCTCATCGAGCATTGGAACCTTCCAAAGAAAAGATTTTTCTCACAGATTTGGTAAAATCAACATTCTCCTTCCTCCACACCGATCCCAGCTGCTCCTCCCCTGGAATTTCCCATCTTTAGGCACCCATTTATTTATTCCCAGTGTTCTCCCTCCTCCCAGGAATTGTTTATCCATTGCAGCCCCTCTGCTGCTCCTCACGGCCGTATCTTAATTAAATCACCCCAAGGCACAGACGGGGCTGGATTTTCATAACCTTGGTGTCTCCACAAGCCCAGGCTGATTTAAGGAGCCTTTTTTCCTCTCTTTACAGAGAGACAAAAGCAAATTCCATTAATCCTTCATTATCTTCACCCCTGTATTTTGGAGCACAGAGCAATTTGCAATGAATTCTGTCACCTCCCTGGCCACTGCTCCCTAACTCAGCCAACCCCACTTGGACTTGGAGCTTTATTTTCTGGGGTTTGTTTCAGGTCAGGTAAATTTCAGGGAAAATAAAAAAATTCTACAAAATGCTTTTACTGGTATTTCCTAATTTATTAAATATTAATTTTTTTAAAATTAATCTTTTAACCCAAATTATTTCAGTTTCCCCTACTTCAATCCATGGTAAAGCAACCAATGGTTTTAGCAGCAGGTTTTCTATTTTTGTGCTTTTACACAGAAAATCCCTGAAGGACCAAGGGACAGCATCCCCCCAAAGGGAATGACACACACATTCCCCAGATGTTGGAATGACACACACATTCCCCAGATGTTGGAATGACACACACATTCCCCAGATGTTGGAATGACACACACATTCCCCAGATGTTGGATATAAACAGCAAAGTTTGCAGTTGTTTTCCAGGAAACACCCTCAAGTTGTGCTTATTTTTCTTCTTTTATCTCCATGAAGCTTTGGAAATCCCTGGAATTTGGCAGCATGGGAGCACCTGGAAGAGCCAAAGGTGGCAGGAAGGGACAGGTGGGACCAGCCCTGAAATGAATCCAGAAATCCATGGGATCACAGAAGGTTTGGGTGGGAAGGGACCTGAAAGATCAGCCAGGGACACCTCCCGTTATCCCAGCTGCTCCAGCCCCAGTGTCCAGCCTGGCCCTGGGCACTGCTGGGGACACAGGGGCAGCCCCAGCTGCTCTGGGAATTCCTTGCCATTATCCCACCTGTCCCCACGCTCTGCCATTCCCTGTGTCCTTTGAGTTCATATTCACTACAAAAATCATCATTAGCTCCTGGAAATATCCTGATCCTGGAGCTCGGGGCAGCTCTGGCTGCTCCTCCTCGCCCAGCAGGGCAGCAGGATCCTTCCTGATCCGTCTGATCCCTCCATGGCAGCCAGCAGCAGGCAGGAGCAGGTCTGGCAGTGGCTCTGGCAGACTCTTTGCTGCCAAGGAGGGTTTACAAATGCCTCTCCCCTGCTGGGAGGGTTTGGGCTGGGGCTGGGGCGGCTCACAGATCTCCCCTCCACCTCCAGAGGCTCCCCAGGACAGCCTGGAGCCAGATCTGGTGGAGAGTTCATCCAGCTGAAATGTCATGGAATGTAATAACTGCCAGAGAAGGGGCCAGGGTCACTATCCCACTAATCACCTCCTTTTCCAGCAGGAAATGTGTCTGGCAATGAGATCAAGGGCTGTTTCCAGGTATCCTCGGCTATTTATTTGCTTGTGTTTATCCCAATTGTGCTCTCTCCATGGAATGAGAGCAGCTCTAAAATAAAGCAGGGCCTTAAAGTTAATTTGATTGCACATAGGCAGGGCTTTGCCTGGGGTGTTTGCTGCTTCCCTGCCCTCCCAGCTCCCCTTTTCCAGGAGAGGAGCTTCCTGAGGCTGGAATCTCCCACCTCTGCCCCTGAGCTCCACAGCCCACGGCGTTTGTGACAAATGGATCTGAACAAATCAAAGCCTGAGCACGCAGGGCTGGGGCTTTGCCAGGCAGAAAACACCTGCAAGTGTCACTGTCAGCCTTGTCATGGCACACACAGCCAGCCACGGGCACCACGGGAATGTTCAGCAGGATTTTAATGGCAATGAGCCACTCCCAGCCAGGGGAATCCTGCAGGAGTTGGGAATTCCAGGGACTGCAGCTGGTGCTCAGAGCCAGCACCAGGAATGTGACACAGAATCTTGGAATGGTTTGGGTTGGAGGGACCCCAAATCCCACCCATCCCACCCCTGCCATGGCAGGGACACCTTCCCCTGTCCCAGCTGCTCCAGCCCCAATGTCCAGCCTGGCCTTGGGCACTGCCAGGGATCCAGGGGCAGCCCCAGCTGCTCTGGGAATTCCATCCCAGCCCCTGCCCACCCTGCCAGGAACAATTCCTGCCCAAAATCCCATCCAGCCCTGCCCTCTGGCACTGGAAAGTCCTTCTCCCATGTCCTGGCACTCCAGGCCCTTGTAAATCGTTTCTCTCCAGTTTCCTCTTGGCTCCTTCAGGCTCTGTGAGGCCACAGTGAGGTCACCCCAAAGTTCTCCTCTCCAGGTGAACAATCCCAGCTCTCCCAGCCTTTCCTCCCAGCAGAGCTGCTCCATCCTCTGATCATTTGGTGCCTCCAGGTCCCTCCTGTGCTGGGCCCCAGCTCTGCAGGTTGGGGGCTCCAGAGATCCCAAGGATGAGACAGAGGCCAGGAGAGAACACAAAATCCATTTGCCATTGATTGGAACGTTGAATGTTGTTATTCTGCAAAGCAGCACCACAAAGTCGAGTTTTTTGTTAAAGAACTTCAGCTCCAAGTGTGGCGTTCGATGGATGGAGAAGGGCTGGGAGTGCTGAGGGCAGGAAAACAGGGAATTATCTCCTGGGGGCTGGCTGGGTTTTAATGAAGCAACACAGAAGAGAAACTCCAAGCCAATTAATGCTTCTCGCCTGTCAAACCAGTCTGACAGCAAAAATCATGGAATCACTTGGGATTGTTCACCCTGGAGAGGAGAAGCTTCAAGGTGACCTGAGGACCTCCAGGGCCTGAAGGAGCTGCCAGGAAACACGGAGAGAGACAATTTACAAAAGATGGAGGGATTTGGGATCCAGGGAATGGCTCCCAGTGCCAGAGGGCAGGGCTGGATGGGATTTTGGGCAGGAATTGTTCCTGGCAGGGTGGGCAGGCCCTGGCACAGGGTGCCCAGAGCAGCTGGGGCTGCCCCTGGATCCCTGGCAGTGCCCAAGGCCAGGCTGGACATTGGGGCTGGAGCAGCTGGGACAGGGGAAGGTGTCCCTGCCATGGCTGGGGTGGGATGGGTGGGATTTGGGGTCCCTTCCCACCTAAACCAGGCTGGGACTGTGGGATAAACGCTGTTTATTAAAGGCAGGCATCTGGAGCTGCATTTACCTTGTGCTCTTCATGCTAAAGGACAATTATCCAGCTTTACCTCTCCCTCAGGAATTTCCCCAGTTTCTTTTTCCTCCAACTTTTTTTCTGGATGAGCCAGGATGAAGCAGCAGCGAGTCCATAAAGGGAGGAAGGGATTTAAATAAGGTGATGGACGAGCATGGTGTGCAAGGAGAGAGTTTGGGGATAGAGAAGAGCCTGGCTGAGCCTCTCCTGGATCCCTCCCCAGCCCTCCCTGAGCTCCAGGAGGGTTTTCCATCACCTCCTAAGTGCCCCATGCCAAAGGTTATTTCACTCCTTGCAACCTCTAATAAAGATTTACTTGAAGCTGTAAAGCAGAAAAATGTTAGCCCGTGATTATGATTCCCTTTACGCAGAGCGTGACAGGAGCCTGTAAATCCCACATTTACATGGGAAAAAACTGCTGAAAATGGGAACCAATAAAATCCCAAACACCTTCATAATCAGGGCTGCTCCACACCCATCAATCCCAGGGGAATTTTAAGGAGAAAAGGTGAATCTTTAAATTTGCAAGGAGAAGGTGTTAAGATTATCTCTGCTCTTCCTAAGCACATTTTAAACTGCAGGCAGGGATTTGTGCAGGTACTTTAGGCTCAGCTTTAGGATCAGTTTCAAGGTTAAAAAGTCTCACTATTCCTTGTGTGCTCAGTGCAGAGCTGCTCAGCTGGAGTCCAGAGAAATCCTGAAGAGCTTCCACATCCAGCAAACCCAGGGCCTGCAGCCAGGGAATTCAGCACCACTATTCCCAGAGAGCAGATTATTCCAAGCCCATGGGCAGTGGGTTAACAGGGACTGGAATTCCCGTGGGCTGAGGGGGACAGAAACAAACCTGGAAGAAAATAACGTTGTTCTCTGACCTTTACACAGAGGCTGAGGGTGATGTACCAAAGGAGGTGCCAGGTTCAGGGACTTTTCCCATTGTGGATGTTTAACTCCATGAGAAAATCCCAAATTTTCCCCTTGGCGCCACTGGAATTGAGCTGCACCTGCTCAGAGCAGAGCAGCAGGCTTTAAACTGAACTGGGAAAAGTTTCCTTTCCCGGATTTCCAGCATTCCCACAGTAATCAGAGGGAAGAGGAGGTGACAGCCGAGCTGGGGATGGGCTCTGTGATCCCAGCAGGACCCAACACTGCTGTGAGTGCCTCGGGAGGCAAAGATTTATTTCAGATAAGCATTGTTAAAGGAGAGGCATGGCTGTGAGCCATGTGTGTGAATTTTGACCCCCTGCTTTGGGGGATGAGCAGTGTGAGCCCTGGTGAAATTACCCCACCCCAAACTCCTTGTGAAGGGTGGCCCATGGAGATAAAAAAAACCCAAACAAATGGGGTTTGAGTCCCTGGGGGTTTCTCCCTTGCTGTGTTTCTGGTGATCCCTGACCCTGAACTCCACCCTCAAAGGTGGAGACCCTCAAGAGTTCTGTCCCTCAAAAACTCCTGCCCTGCCTCAGTTCAGGGCTCTCTGTTCTGGATCTGAGTTGTTCCTGTGCTGAATAAATAAATGGTTTCATGAACAGAATCCCGTCTCTTTGGTGATCCATGCTGCTCCCCAGAACCTGCAGCTTCCCTGGACATGATCCTGCAGTTGTGGACTGCAACACACCAGCAGCATCCCCCGGGATCAGCAAATCCTGGAATGGTTTGGGTTGGAAGGGGCTTCAAACCCATCCAGTGTCAGCCTGCAGGGCCAGGGCCACCCTCCCCAGCCCCATCCAATGTCAAATATTCGGGAATGGGCTGGGATTCCAGGGCTGTCAGTGGCTGGGGGATACCCAGAGCAGCCAAAGGGGATCTTTGTCCTCCCCAGGAGGAGACATTTCCACTCCAGTCTGCAATCCCAGCCCCTCGCTGGCTGTGCCCTTTCCACTCCTCTGCACGTTTGCCATGAATCTTTTATGAGCACTTCATCAGGATTTCAGGGAGGGAGTGAAATATTCCAGGCTCGGTTTTATGGAGTGGTACAAAAATGGGAGTATTCACTCCATGGTTTGAAGTTTAGAAACTGCATTTTTAATGGGGCTTTCCTTAGGTGAGTGAAGTTTACTCTCATGCTTTTCTCAGATTTTATTTTCAGTTCTCAGCTGCTTTAATGCCTTGTTTGAGACACAATAAGATGGTAAATATAAGTCATTTTTTTTCCTGCATGATGCTGTCAGGAGGATGTTCTTATTACCAGCCTATTGCTGGAATTATGGGCACTTTTTAAAATGCTTCCTTCAACCCTTTATGAATATTTGCATGGAAATCTCCAGAAGTGTCTTGAAAAGTTTCAGTGCTATTTTAGAGCCTTAAATGTAGAGAGAGAATTTTCAAGGCTCAGTAATTTTTTTAAGGGAACTTCTATTAAATTTGGGATTTAATACTCCAGACCACAAAAAAAAAGGCTCTTTTTGAGGTTTCTAGGGCCTTTTTTTGAGGGGCTCCAGGAGAGCTGGAGAGGGACTGGGGACAAGGGATGGAGGGACAGGACACAGGGAATGGCTTTAGGCTGAAAGTGGGGAGATTTGGATGGGATTTTGGGCAGGAATTGTTCCCTGGGAGGGTGGGGAAGGGCTGGGATGGAATTCCCAGAGCAGCTGGGGCTGCCCCTGGATCCCTGGCAGTGCCCAAGGCCAGGCTGGACATTGGGGCTGGAGCAGCTGGGACAGGGGAAGGTGACACTGGGTGGGATTTAAGCTCCCTCCAACCCAAACCCATCCAAGATTCTGTGGTTCTGTGACAGAATTCCCAGATTTCTGTCCAGGAGAAGGAAGGGAAGTGCCTCTGACATTCCTTGACACTGCACCAGCCCCAGTAACCTTCACAGGCAGAGCCTGGGAAGGGACAAACTGGGAATTTTCATGGGATGTAAATTCAATCCCTTTTGCTACACAATTGAATCTGCATAATTTGCTTGGTGCTCCAGCCTTTTCCTGGTTTATATATTAAAGGAACGTTTTCCCTCTAATAAACCCAATGTAGGCTCAGTGCCTGTGAATTCTATGGAATTAGGCTGATTTTTTCCTCCCCTAATAAGCAGTAGAAGCAGCCCAGTTTTTTATGACACACTCAAGTTTGGATTTTAAATTTTAAACAACTGAACACTGAATTAAGTTTTGCATTTAGCTGAGCTCCAAATCCCATAACCAGTGGTATTAAGTCTACAGAGCTTTGATGATATTGCTCTAAAGAACCCAAAGACAATTATTGGCAAAAAGTCATTTTAGCTTTAGTGTTCCCTGGTTACTGGGGGCTGGGTTAGAAAGGAGATTGGGATGTTTTCCCGATCTTCTCTCTGTCAGCTTTCCTTCAGGAATTCAAGGGATTTCCTTCAGGAATCCCACAGCCAGCCTCTCCTAGGAGTGCCCTGCCAAGGAGAGGTCCTGCAGCCACCAGGGCTGTAGAATAAAATGGAAATAAAAGGATCATACCAGCAGTGCTGAAATGTGGAACAGCTCCTCAGCCCTGTGCTCTCCCTCAAACCAGCAGCACAGGGAGAATCCCAGCCTGCAAAAGCAAAACAAAACACAAAACAAAACACAAAACACAAAACAAAACACAAAATAAAACATCCCCGAGTTCTGGGGTGGGGAACTGCAGGAGATCAAGGGAGCTGGGCTGAGGGAACACTTCTCCTCTGAGCTAAAAGACACAGATTTTCCTTTAATGTTATCACACCAGCTTTGGAGCCGCTGTAACTCAAACTGAAATTCAATTTAATCATGGTCCAGAAACGCCTGTGTGAGCCTGACCCCTTGAATTCATCTCTTCCAGGGACAGAAACCTGAGAGGCCAAGCTGACTCAGAAATCAAACACGGTTTTGGGTTCTGATGGCATCCCTCAGAGCCCTCTGGGATCCCTCACACCCTTATAGGATCCCTCACACCCCTCTGGGATCCCTCAGAGCCCTCTGGGATCCCTCACACCCTTATAGGATCCCTCACACCCCTCTGGGATCCCTCAGAGCCCTCTGGGATCCCTCACACCCTTATAGGATCCCTCACACCCCTCTGGGATCCCTCCCAACCCTCTGTGATCCCTCAGAGCCCTCTGGGATCCCTCACACCCCTCTGGGATCCCTCACACCCCTCTGGGATCCCTCACACCCCTCTGGGATCCCTCACACCCCTCTGGGATCCCTCAGAACGCTCTGGGATCCTTCAGAGCCCTCTGGGATCCCTCACACCCCTCTGGGATCCCTTAGAGACTTTTGGGATCCTTTATCTACCTCTGGGATCCTTCACAACCCTCTGGGATCCCTCACACTCTTGTGGGATCCTTCACCCCCCTCTGGGATCTCTGAATCCCTCCGTCCTCTCTGGGATCCCTGACACTCTTTTGGGATCCTTCACACCCCTCTGGGACCCCTCAGAACCCTCTGGGACCCCTCACAGCCCTCTGGGATCCCTTACAGATCTCTGTGATCCCTCACACCATTCTGTGATCCCTCACACCATTCTGGGATCTCTGGAATCCCTCACACTGCTCTGGAATCTCTGGGACCCCACTGCCCCTCTGGGACCCCTCTGGGACTCCTTTGGGATCCCTCAGAGCCCTCTGGGATCCCTCAGAACCCTCTGGGATCCCTCAAAACCCTCTGGGACCCCTCAAAACCCTCTGGGACCCCCCGGGACCCCTCTGGGACCCCTCAGACCCCTCTGGGACCCCCCTGGAACCCCCCTGGGACCCCTCTGGGATCCCTCAGACCCCCCAGCCCCCCTCAGACCCTCTGGGACCCCTCTGGGACCCCTCAGACCCCTCTGGGACCCCTCTGGGATCCCTCAGACCCCTCTGGGACCCTCCTGGGACCCCCCAGCCCCTCTGGGACCCCCCAGCCCCTCGGTGCAGGCCCCATCCTCCGAGCAGGATGGTTTTATCCCAGCCTGGTTCCGTGTGGGTCCGTGTGGGCCGTGCCCGGGGCCTGGCAGGGATCACAGCCCGCTCCCAGCACAGCCAATTTCCCTTTCTGGGCTGTAACACTCACAGGATCCATCTCCTCATCCTCTGAGGCCTCCAGTTAACGCTGTTCTCTCTTCCTCAGGTGCTCAAAAATCGGCAGGGGGAGGGGGGAGAGACAAATCCATCCCAGCTCCTGTTGATCCAGCTCCAGCTCCCGGCCTCCATCCCCACAGCCCATCCATGGCCCCGGGAACTTCCCCGTCCCCACAGGAACAGCTCAGCCTCCAAAGGGAATGGGGTGAGGAGAATGAAGGAATGGCGTGAGGAGCAATTCCAGAGCAATTCCCAGCTCCTGTTAATCCAGCTCCCGGCCTCCATCCCCACAGCCCATCCATGGCCCCGGGAACTTCCCCGTCCCCACAGGAACAGCTCGGCCTCCAAAGGGAACAGGGGTGAGGAGAATGAAGGAATGGCGTGAGGAGCAATTCCAGAGCAATTCCCAGCTCCTGTTAATCCAGCTCCCGGCCTCCATCCCCACAGCCCATCCATGGCCCTGGGAACTTCCCCGTCCCCACAGGAACAGCTCGGCCTCCAAAGGGAATGGGGTGAGGAGAATGAAGGAATGGCGTGAGGAGCAATTCCAGAGCAATTCCCAGCTCCTGTTAATCCAGCTCCAGCTCCTGGCCTCCATCCCCACAGCCCATCCATGGCCCATCCACAGCCCCGGGAACCTCCCTGTCCCCACAGGAACAGCTCAGCCTCCAAAGGGAACGAACGGGGTGAGGAGAATGAAGGAATGGCGTGAGGAGCAATTCCAGAGCAATTCCCAGCTCCTGTTAATCCAGCTCCAGCTCCAGCTCCCAGCCTCCATCCCCACTGCCCATCCATGGCCCCGGGAACTTCCCCATCCCCACAGGAACAGCTCAGTCTCCAAAGGGAATGGGGTGAGGAGAATGAAGGAATGGCGTGAGGAGCAATTCTAGAGCAATTCCCAGCTCCTGTTAATCCAGCTCCAGCTCCCAGCCTCCATCCCCACAGTCCATCCATGGCCCTGGGAACTTCCCCGTCCCCACAGGAACAGCTCGGCCTCCAAAGGGAACGAACGGGGTGAGGAGAATGAAGGAATGGCGTGAGGAGCAATTCCAGAGCAATTCCCAGCTCCTGTTGATCCAGCTCCAGCTCCCAGCCTCTATCCCCATGGCCCATCCATGGCCCCGGGAACTTCCCCGTCCCCACAGGAACAGCTCGGCCTCCAAAGGGAATGAACGGGGTGAGGAGAATGAAGGAATGGTGTGAGGAGCAATTCCAGAGCGGGGTGGCCACAGGTTGTTAGCGTTCAGGAACTCACACAACCACAAATGATTATATGAAGGTGCTTTATTTAAAGAGCTCTGGGTGTCAGGGGTACACAGACCCAAATCTGACCCCATTTGGTTTTGAGTTGAACATATTTTATACTCTATTGTTATATAATTTACATATTAATTATTAAACTTACATTGTTCTATTGTAAGCATTGTTTTTACCCAAGCATGGATTTCTCGTGATCCCCCCCAGCCCCCTAGCATGGTTCCCCATGTTCTCTAAACAATAATTATATCTAATCACATCTAACAATTGTATCATTTATCATATACTGACTACACAGGTGCAGCTTGACTTGGTCTTTAGCAAGCACAAGGTCTGACATTTCCCAGGGCCTGCTTTTCCCAGGGCTTTCCAAACCTAACTTTCTTTCTAAATCCCCGAATTTTCTAAGATTTTAGAACCTTTTACTATCAAGGTAGCCAGGGCTCACGCTCAGGGATGTTCCCAGCTCGGAGCAGCAGACAATCCCCCTCTGCATCACCTCTCCACACCTTTTCCTTGTTTTGCCAAGTGCTCCTCTTGCCCACAGCCCCGGATCCAACATCACTCTGCAATAACAGCTGGTTCTATAACAAATAAAAACAAATTCTGGTGGGAACTCCGTGCCCACCTCCACAGCCCTCACATTCCCCAGGCTTGTTGGATCAACAGAGCAAATTCTGCAGCACAATTAATTACAAGCTCCAAACTAATCTTAATGTACAATAACACTGGAGTGGGGAAAATATTTCCATAAAACATGAGAACCAATTCTGCTTGTCCAGAAACATCATGTTGGAGAGGGATTATCATAAATTATAACAAATCCCAAATACAGCTGCACAAACAGAGCACGTGGCGCCCAGGCAGGCACTGGGACAATGGTTTGGAGCTGGAAGAGGAAGGATTTAGATGGGATTTTGGGCAGGAATTGTTCCTGGTAGGGTGGGCAGGCCCTGGCACAGGTGCCCAGAGCAGCTGGGGCTGCCCCTGGATCCCTGGCAGTGCCCAAGGCCAGGCTGGAGCAGCTGGACAGTGCAAGATGTCCATGTCCATGTCCATGACCTTTAAGGTCCTTCCACCCAAACCAGGCTGGTTTTCCATGATTTCTCCAGCTTTTATCTCCATCAGGAGCTGCAGCCCAGGTGAGCTCTCTGCACCTTGAGCTGGGCTGGGGCCACATGGCAGAATCATTCTCTTTAAAAACAGCTCTAAAAGAGAAATTACCCAGCTCCATAACAGCAGTGTCTGCAGATCTCATCACGATCCGGCTCTGCCTCCCAGCCTTGAGAGCCAGTCATGCTCGTGTGCCATTTGTGATCCTCCTTCCCTTCTCACTAAAACCAGGAGAGCAGGATATGAACATCATCCACTCTTACAGCCCAGGAATATTCTCAGAGCATCCCTTTCCAATCCCTGCTGTTTAAGGCAGTTTGAGGCAGCAGAGAAAGGCACATTTTTATCTGCTGTGGACAAGGTGTTCCTGCCAGGGGTGTCTCAGTGACCAGAGGAGTACTGAGAACTGAAGTTTCACTGAACAGGGTGGAAATAAGATTTTCCTGGAGGGTATTGAGGTGGCCAAACAGAGAGCAAAGCCCACACACATCACCTGAGGGATCCAAGAGCTCTCTGGAGCCGCTTCCAGGCAGGGCTGAGCTGGGAGAGCAGCCAGGAGCAAAGGGATGGAGCCAGGAGGGTCACCTGCCACTGAGCCAGCTGGACAGGCAGGAGGAGCAAAAACTGCCCCCAAAGGGATCAAATTAATTCCCCCAAAGGATCCAATCAGCTCCTTCCTGGAGATCACTGCCCTGGGAGCGCGAGGGAGGTGAGCACATCTCCTGGGCTGAATGTGAGAACATCTGGGCTGAATGTGAGAACATCTGGGCTGAATGTGAGCACATCTGGGCTGAACGTGAGCACATCTGGGCTGAATGTGAGCACATCTGGGCTGAAGCTGAGCACATCTGGGCTGAAGCTGAGCACATCTGGGCTGAAGATGAGCACATCTGGGCTGAACGTGAGCACATCTGGGCTGAATGTGAGCACATCTGGGCTGAATGTGAGCACATCTGGGCTGAAGGTGAGCACATCTGGGCTGAAGCTGAGCACATCTGGGCTGAATGTGAGAACATCTGGGCTGAAGCTGAGCACATCTGGGCTGAATGTGAGCACATCTGGGCTGAAGCTGAGCACATCTGGGCTGAATGTGAGCACATCTGGGCTGAAGATGAGCACATCTGGGCTGAACGTGAGCACATCTGGGCTGAACGTGAGCACATCTGGGCTGAAGCTGAGCACATCTGGGCTGAATGTGAACACATCTGGGCTGAAGCTGAGCACATCTGGGCTGAACGTGAGCACATCTGGGCTGAAGCTGAGCACATCTGGGCTGAATGTGAACACATCTGGGCTGAAGCTGAGCACATCTGGGCTGAACGTGAGCACATCTGGGCTGAAGCTGAGCACATCTGGGCTGAATGTGAACACATCTGGGCTGAAGCTGAGCACATCTGGGCTGAACGTGAGCACATCTGGGCTGAAGCTGAGCACATCTGGGCTGAAGCTGAGCACATCTGGGCTGAACATGGCTGTAGGGAAGGGAGCAGGGATGTTCTCCCCCTGGAAGTGTCAGTGAATTCCCCCCAGACAAACCCCAGCAATCCCTGGGGAAAGTCAGGAGACCCAGAGCCCAGAACCCCAGGCTTCTCCAGACTGCAGCACACAGAGATGGATCCCCGGATCAGAGGCAGGAGCTGGACTCCCAGGAGCCCTCGAAATGCAATCTCAGCCATCACAAAGCCTCTGTCACTCAGCAGGAGATGTAATACCTCGTGTCTGTTTGAGGAGCCATCCCTGCCCTGCCGGGTCTGGAGGCACTCTCTGAGCCTGTCCAAAGGACAGGAGCTGCTCTTTGACATTTATTGAAGCTGTCAGGGCAGCAGTCACTCATTCCCGGCTTTCTGGCAGCCACAAACCTTCTAAAGGCACCATCCTGCTCCGCCCTGCCCTCCTCCAGGGCACAGGCTGTGCCGAGGGGGTCAATCTGCCTCGTTCCTCATTCCCACACTGATGAATTCCTCACAAACCCTCACAGACAGCTCTGCCAAGCCTTGGAGAGAGCCCTCCAGCCTCCTGTCACCTTTGCCAACCATCTGCTCTCTCCCTGGGGGCAGAGCAGGAGCCACAAGCCAAAGCCACAGCTCAGGAAAACCAAAGCGCTTCTCCTCTTTCCCTCTCCTTCTGCAGGGGCCAGGCTGCCCCTTGCCCACCCTTCACCCTCTGCCACTCCAGAGCCAAACTGTGCCCGTCTGATGCCCAAAGGTGTTCAGGATGAGTTAACAGCCTCTCTCTCTTCTGCTGCAGCACGGCCTTCCAGCTGTTTTCACCTTTCTTCTGCTGCTGTTGTTTTATTTTCTCTCTGAACAAACCCCACACCTTGAGCAGTTCATTTATTTTGCTTTCCAGGAAGCCTGGCTGAGCGAGGGATGAGGCATCACCCTCAGTAATAACAGCACTTTGTTGGGTAACCCATCAGGATGACTTCCTAAAGAGCCTTCCAGGAGAGGGATGAGCTCTTTGTTTGGGTACCACGGGCCTGGCAGGCTCTGACAGCTCCAAAAGGAATTATCAGGTTTTTTATTGCTGGAGCACTGTTCCTTCATAAAAGAACCTGAGCTACCAATGCAACCCCCACCCCTTCAAACAGGCAAAAACCCCCTGAAGATTCCAGAGCCAAAAGAGCATCTTTGATACCAACAGGAAATGTGAAATATTCGTGGGGAGATTAAAAGGAGAACATTTTACAAGTCTGTCTTTCTGCAGCTCCAAGTGCCCAGGGCAGTGTGTTCCTGCTCCTACTGAAGCGGTGTCAGGTATTTCACACCTGGTTCAGAGGGAAAATTCCCTGGCACAGCTGCCACTGCCACCAGATCCCAGGACTGGGTTGGGAACATCCAGAAGGACTCAGCAGGGAGTCCCCATAACACAGCCAGGCTGCACATGGACACAGGGGTAACAAATCTTGATTTATGGCACTGTGAGCGCTCCCTTTGGCTCTCATTGATGGATTAAATTATATTTTCCCTTCCTGCAGTCCCAAACTCTGAGGTGTGAGAGGCTGAAGCTTCAGGAGGGAGGAAGCAGAGCCATTCCCACTGAAGTGAGACACTGGCATCAGCTTTAGGGTACAGGGAGGGAGAGCTTCCCCTCCAAACACAACCCAACACTGCTCTCATTTCTCTTCCTGGAAAAAATCATCTCCAGGGGTATTTCCAGGCACCTCTGAAGTGCAAGGAGTGAAGGCTGCTGAAATCTCATGGGAATGAGGAAATGTGCCCAATCACAATGGTGTTGAGAGCTTAGGTTCACCTGAATGAATTTGAGAGGTTCTCATAAAATCCCAGCCTGGTTTGGGTTGGAGGGACCCCAAATCCCACCCATCCCACCCAGCCATGGCAGGGACACCTTCCCCTGTCCCAGCTGCTCCAGCCCCAATGTCCAGCCTGGCCTTGGGCACTGCCAGGGATCCAGGGGCAGCCCCAGCTGCTCTGGGAATTCCATCCCAGCTCCTCCCCACCCTCCCAGGGAACAATTCCTGCCCAATTTCCCATCCAAATCTCCCCTCCTTCAGCTTCTGGATCATTCTGCATTTTTCTCTGTGGTTGGCCTGTTTTGCTGGGAGTTCAAAAGGCTCAGAAGAGCAAACAGACACAAAATCAACAAACAGAAAGAGAAACCCCCCACAAAACCCCTTTAGCTGTTTTGTCAGCAGCATCTGGGAGCAGATGCCACATCCCTGTGCCATAATCCAGCTCTGCTAAACCTTGTGGAACTGCCCTGATTGGAACTGGCTGAGTACCCTGCTCTGGGTGTGTTCTGGGTGCTCTTGGTGTTCTGGGTGTGTTCTGGGTGCTCTGGGTGTGTTCTGGGTGTGCTCTGGGGTGCTCTGGGTGTGATCTGTGAGCTCTGGGTGTGCTCTGGGTGTGTTCTGGGTGCTCTGGGTGTGCTCTGGGTGCTCTGGGTGTGTTCTGTGAGCTCTGGGTGTGCTCTGGGTGTGATCTGTGTGCTCTGGGTGTGCTCTGTGTGCTCTGGGTGTGCTCTGGGTGTGTTCTGTGTGCTCTGGGTGTATTCTGGGTGCTCTGGGATGCTCTGGGTGTGCTCTGGGTGTGCTCTGGGTGCTCTGGGTGTGCTCTGGGTGTGCTCTGGGTGCTCTGGGTGTGCTCTGGGTGTGCTCTGGGTGTGCTCTGGGTGTGCTCTGGGTGCTCTGGGTGTGCTCTGGGTGTGCTCTGGGTGCTCTGGGTGTTCTGTGTGTGCTCTGGGTGTGCTCTGGGTGTGCTCTGGGTGCTCTGGGTGTGCTCTGGGTGTGTTCTGGGTGCTCTGGGTGTGCTCTGGGTGCTCTGGGTGTGCTCTGGGTGCTCTGGGTGTGCTCTGGGTGTGCTCTGGGTGCTCTGGGTGTGCTCTGGGTGTGATCTGTGTGCTCTGGGTGTGCTCTGGGTGCTCTGGGTGTGTTCTGGGTGCTCTGGGGTGCTCTGGGGTGCTCTGGGTGTATTCTGGGTGTGATCTGTGTGCTCTGGGGTGCTCTGGGGTGCTCTGGGTGTGTTCTGTGAGCTCTGGGTGTGTTCTGGGTGTTCTGGGTGTGTTCTGTGAGCTCTGGGGTGCTCTGGGGTGCTCTGGGTGTGATCTGTGTGCTCTGGGGTGCTTTGGGTGTGCTCTGGGTGCTCTGGGGTGCTCTGGGTGTGCTCTGTGAGCTCTGGGTGTGCTCTGGGTGCTCTGGGTGTGTTCTGGGTGCTCTGGGGTGCTCTGGGTGTGTTCTGTGAGCTCTGGGTGTGCTCTGGGTGTGTTCTGGGTGCTCTGGGTGTGTTCTGTGAGCTCTGGGGTGCTCTGGGTGTGCTCTGGGTGTGTTCTGGGTGTGTTCTGTGAGCTCTGGGTGTGCTCTGGGTGTGTTCTGGGTGTTCTGGGTGTGTTCTGTGAGCTCTGGGGTGCTCTGGGTGTGCTCTGGGTGTGTTCTGTGAGCTCTGGGGTGCTCTGGGTGTGTTCTGTGAGCTCTGGGTGTGCTCTGGGTGTGCTCTGGGTGTGTTCTGTGAGCTCTGGGTGTGCTCTGGGTGAGCTCTGGGTGTGTTCTGTGAGCTCTGGGTGTGCTCTGGGTGTTCTGGGTGCTCTGGGTGTGCTCTGGGTGTGTTCTGTGAGCTCTGGGTGTGCTCTGGGTGTGTTCTGGGTGCTCTGGGTGTGCTCTGGGTGCTCTGGGTGTGTTCTGTGAGCTCTGGGATGCTCTGGGTGTGTTCTGGGTGTGTTCTGGGTGCTCTGGGTGTGTTCTGTGAGCTCTGGGTGTTCTGGGTGTGATCTGTGTGCTCTGGGTGTGATCTGTGTGTGCTCTGGGTGCTCTGGGTGTGCTCTGGGTGTGATCTGTGTGCTCTGGTGTGCTCTGTGTGCTCTGGGTGCTCTGGGTGTGTTCTGGGTGTGCTCTGGGTGTGCTCTGTGAGCTCTGGGTGTGTTCTGTGAGCTCTGGGTGTGCTCTGGGTGTGTTCTGGGTGCTCTGGGTGTGCTCTGGGTGTGCTCTGGGTGTGCTCTGGGTGTATTCTGGGTGCTCTGGGTGTGCTCTGGGTATGCTCTGTGTGCTCAGGGGTGCTCTGGGGTGTTCTGGGTGTGCTCTGGGTGCTCTGGGGTGCTCTGGGTGTGCTCTGGGTGTGCTCTGGGTGTGCTCTGGGTGCTCTGGGTGTGTTCTGGGTGTGTTCTGTGAGCTCTGGGGTGCTCTGGGTGTGCTCTGGGTGTGCTCTGGGTGTGCTCTGGGTGTGCTCTGGGTGCTCTGGGTGTGCTCTGGGTGTGTTCTGTGAGCTCTGGGTGTGCTCTGGGTGCTCTGGGTGTGTTCTGTGAGCTCTGGGTGTGCTCTGGGTGTGTTCTGGGTGCTCTGGGTGTGCTCTGGGTGCAGACTGCCCCAGTCCCCCTCCCACAGGGACAGAACACTCTCACATCCAATGCCACCCTATAAATGAAACAATTCTTAAATAGTAAAACCATAAATTGAAGTTCTTTGCTGGATTTCATCACCTTTGCAGCAGCACTTTCATTCCCAGCTCCTTTTCTTGTTTGCTTTTTGTTTTCTTTTCATAACTTTATGATTTGAACAAAGAAATTCCCTGGTTTCTGTCAGCCTTTGCTTGCTGGTGACTCAGGTGCTCTGGGGGAGAGCCAAGGCTCTGGCTGCAAATGGAATTATTCACTCTCAACCTCCAAAACTGCTCCTGAATCCACTGCAAGCACAGATTTAAATCTGCATAGATTCAAAGTACATCTCCATCATATTTAAAGCTTTAGGAGGAACTTGTGTGTGAGTAACACCCAGAGCTCATCTTGTGGGTTTTGTTTCAGGATCCATTTCAAGAACAATCAGGCACTTTGAGTTTTGAAGGAATGGCACCAGAAGTTGAATTTTGTGGGAATGGGAATAAAGAATGGATACATTCAAATCTTTTGATATTGAAAGATTTTTCTTTCTTGTGTTCTTAAACACAGACATAAAACCTTCTAAAGACATCCTGAGACACATAACTGGGATGGGGGAATTTTCCAAGGGCATGATTAATTAATGAATTATCTGTGAGTGAGGCTGATGGAATCCTGGGATCTCTCAAGGTGGAAGGGACCCTCAGGGATCCCTGAGTCCATCTCTGCTCCTGTTTGCCTCTGAAGTTCCTCACCCAGACCCAGGCCTGTCACCTGCACCTGGTCCCTCCTCACTCTTGGTTTTACCCTTTCCCACTCTGTCCAGGGAGAGAATTCCACTGATTTGTCCTGCAGGATAACTCAGAGCCTCCTCCCTCTGCTGGGTGGTTTATCCTGAGGCTCTGAGGTCAAGGAGCAGCTCTGTCCACCTTCACACATTTATTTACAGATTGTCTCCTCCAGCCAAACCAGGTGAGGATGCTGCAGGAAAACAAAGAAACCAGGTGGATAAATCCCAAAAAACAGGAAAAAAAGGGAATGTGAAGGGATCATTTCTGCCATCCTACATCCCCCCAGCGCTGGGACACTCCCAGGGTCTCTCTGCCAGCCTGAGCATGGATTGCAGCAGCTCCCAGGCTCCTGGGGGGGGATTTCCTCAGGAATCTCAGGCACTGGGATCCCTGCAGGGCCAGGCTGTGCTCTGTGCTCCGGGAATGCAGCACTGGGAACATTTCCCAGAGAGGGATGAGGAGAAAATGCCCTGGGAGCACTTGGGGTGTGGGGC
Source organism: Poecile atricapillus (assembly GCF_030490865.1). NCBI lineage: Eukaryota > Metazoa > Chordata > Aves > Passeriformes > Paridae > Poecile > Poecile atricapillus. The sequence goes on along the minus strand of NC_081254.1, from coordinate 37,508,526 downwards.
TGGGGCTCCTCCAGCCCGAGGCTCTTTTCCATGAGGGAAATCTCTCGGAGCACGAGCAGCAAAGCAGCAGGGAAAAGCAGAAAGAGAGAAAATTAGACTGGATTTTTTTTCACTGAAAAGGAAAAAGAAGAAGAGGAACCATGTTTTCATGTTTGGCAGTGCCATAAATCACAGCCAGTTCGGTGGGATTTGGGAAAACCTGGTCTGGTGGAAGGTGTCAGGAGAAGACAAGGGGGGAAGGCTTTAAACTGACAGAGAGGAGCTTTAAATTGGATTTTAGGGAGGAATTGTTCCTTGGGAGGGTGGAGAGGGCTGGGATGGAGCTCCCAGAGCAGCTGGGGCTGCCCCTGGATCCCTGGCCAAGGCTTTGGGTATTTTTTTTTTATATTTTGGTATATTTTTGGGGTATTTTTTGGGTATCCCAAGGATATCGGGGCTGGAGCAGCTGGGACAGGGGAAGGTGTCCCTGCCATGGCTGGGATGAGCTTGAAGGTCCCTCCCAGCCCCAACCATTCCCTGATTCCAAGGTCAATTACAACCCTTTGATATTTGCTTGCAGGAGGAAAACTCACCAAGGCAAACTGGCTCCTGCTGGGGACCAGGACTAAACCCAGCCCTGCACAAATTCAGGAATAATTGAACTATTCAGGAATAATTGAACTATTCAGGAATAATTGAAGTGGAAAACTCACAGGCTCTCATCCAGCACCTGACACTGGATGTCAGGCACCAGCAGGGGAAACCTGCTCCTCTGAGTACCCAGATCTGGAGGGATTCCTCTGTAATCTCCACTCCCCTCCAGGCCTTTTGAAGCTCCACTTTAGGCTGAGTTCAAGTGAGTAGTCTTGATTTGCGATCCTCACGGCATTTTCACTCTGGAGCTCTCTGTTGCTTTGTTTGCCTGGAAAAGAGGATAAAAAACAGAGAGTGAAGAGAAATCACTCTGTAAATCAATGCCTGGCAAGCCCTTAGCAGAGAAATGATTTTATTTATTAAAGATGTGAAAAGCCCCTTTCCATCTCACACCTAAATCTTCACTTAAGCAAGATAACTCCAATCCTGGGTGAGGAATGAGCAGGGAGAAGGAGAAACGTTTGGGAGTAGCAGAAATGGTGGGGGTTGAGCTCATCAGGGTTTTATAACACACAGAAAAGAGACACTGGAGTTCACAACACCAAAAAGAGAGCAGAGAATGTGAAATATGGCCCTAAAATCTGCTCCATCCGTGCAACAGCAGCTTCTCCCAGCTGCCTGACAGCTTTAGAGATGTTCCACCAGGAGGAAGAACAGAGATATCTGTCACCGAGGTCAGTGGTGATTTTATCCCCAGTTTGGGTTTTCTGACTCATTCAGGAATCAAAGGCCTGTGACAGGCACAGGATGATGAAGGATTTGGGGAGTGCTGGCCCACAGCACATCCCTCACCTCTGCTGTGTCCAACCTGCTCAGGAATTGCCCTTCCCTGAGTCCTTTTTTATTTATATCAATACAAATAAACATTTTTCTGGTGATATTTTGTAGAGGAGAAGCATCATTTTAATATTAATCCATTCCCCTGCTAGAGAAATTAAAGTTCTGCAGTGATTTGGGAAGGGAATATTTCTCTTTTAACATAATTTACTTGATTTAATTTTTAATTTTTTTCATTTTAACTGGAAAATTCCCACTTAGCTCAAACCAAAGGGTGTTGATTTTGGATTATGGGGTTTTCAAGCAGCAGCAATTCTGAGGATGAGGAAGGAGCTGTGTTGGCAACAGGGCTGAGTTCAAGTCTTGCTTCTCCATCCAACAACCCTTTTTCCCCATCCATAGGATTGGATGGGAAATTGGGAAGGAATTGTTGGTTGTGAGGGTGGGGATGGAATTCCCAGAGCAGCTGGGGCTGCCCCTGGATCCCTGGCAGTGCCCAAGGCCAGGCTGGACATTGGGGCTGGAGCAGCTGGGACAGGGGAAGGTGTCCCTGCCATGGCTGGGGTGGGATGGGTGGGATTTGGGGTCCCTCCAACCCAAACCATTTGGGGTTCTGGGATTCCACCATTCCATTCATTCCATCCCATCCTCAGCAGGTTCCCCCCATGGATTCCTCACCTCTCTGCAGATCCTCAGTCCCTGCCTGGGCAGACCCAGCTCAGCCCATCCCAGCTCCTGCTGCCTCCCCATTCCTGGGAAAAGGGGGTCAGGAAGAGTTTTATTCCAGCAGGGAGAGTGGAGAAACAGCTGTGAGACCCCTTCCTCCATCCTGCACCCTCCTGTCAGAGCAGCACTGCCGGGGCTACACCTGGAAAACCCCAAAAGAGGGGAAAACGCAGCAATTTTGGTTCTAAAGAGGTGGATTTGTGTGCCTGGCTGGGATGGGCTCCCAGGAGCTCCCAGGAGATGAATCCTCCCCATCCTGGGGCTGCTTCAACAGGGATTCAGTGAAGGGCAGCTCCTCTCAAGGAACCCCTCTGCTGCTGATTGAGGAACGTTAAGAGGATGGAATAAATGATTCCTCTCATTGTTGGGATCTCTGAGCACAGGGAGAACCACAGGAGGCACCACAGCAGCCAAAAAATCAGGAAATAACATCAGAGTGCAAGCACAGCACTATCATGAACAAGTTGTAACAATTGAATTCATTACTGAAAGCTAAATTTCCCCCATTTTCAGCGAGTTCTTGTGCCTTTGGGATGGATTGTGCAGCTCTGTCCCCTCCAGCAATAAAACCTTAATAGACTGAAACTTTTCAATTGTGTGCCTGGCAATGGGATGCAGTTTCATTTTACAAGGGGCCATCAATAATACATAGAAAATATTGTAAACAAAAATGTGATTATTTTAATTCCTCAGAGCAGGTCTGGAGAAACGGGGGGTGAAGTGCAACACTCAGCAGGGGCCAAATGCAATTATTTATTCCTGCTAAATTCCACTGGAGCTGGTCAGACCCAGCAGTGGCACAGGACAGGAGACAACAGCTCCAGGAGTGTCACAGTGTCACAGGACAGGAGGCAGCAGCTCCAGGAGTGTCACAGTGACAAAGGACAGGAGGCAGCAGCTCCAGGAGTGTCACAGGACAGGAGGCAGCAGCTCCAGGAGTGTCACAGTGACACAGGACAGGAGGCAGCAGCTCCAGGAGTGTCACAGTGACACAGGACAGGAGGTAGCAGCTCCTCTGCTGAGGACTGAGCAATGTGCTTTTCCCTCACTCCACACTTGTGGCAGGAGCTGCGCTCCCAGAGTGCTCCAGCTGTGCTCCAGCTGTGCTCCAGCTGTGCTCCCAGGGCTCTCCAGCTGTGCTCCAGCTGCGCTCCAGCTGTGCTCCAGCTGTGCCCCCAGGGCTCTCCAGCTGTGCTCCAGCTGTGCTCCAGCTGTGCTCCAGCTGTGTTCCAGCTGTGTTCCCAGGGCGCTCCAGCTGTGCTCCAGCTGTGCTCCCAGGGCTCTCCAGCTGTGCTCCAGCTGCGCTCCAGCTGTGCTCCAGCTGTGCCCCCAGGGCTCTCCAGCTGTGCTCCAGCTGTGCTCCAGCTGTGCTCCAGCTGTGCCCCCAGGGCTCTCCAGCTGTGCTCCAGCTGTGCTCCCAGGGCTGTCCAGCTGTGCTCCAGCTGTGCTCCCAGGGCTGTCCAGCTGTGCTCCAGCTGTGCTCCCAGGGCTCTCCAGCTGTGCTCCAGCTGTGCTCCCGTGGGATCAGGCTCGCTCTGGGATGGCTCCTGCAGCCACGTGCTGAACGTTCTGCCATTTCACAGCGCTCCTGCTGCACATCCCACACCATCACCTCCATCTGCCTGAGGAGAAGGTGACATTCCCATGGAAGCAACACCCCTGGCAGTGACACACGGCTCGGGGTGCCAGCTCTGCCCTCCCCCGCCCCGCTCTGTGTCACACGCCGGGTCCGTGGGACTGGGGATGACAGATTGGGACTGGGACTGACTTGGAGAGCAGCCTGCTCCCCACAGCCCTGGCCAGGCTCCTTCCAGGCTGCTTCCATCAATCCCTGCTCACCAGAGCCCCTGTGGCTGGGAGATCTCTATGGACCTGCATGAAACATCCCCTTCAAATGGATCCCCTTTAAATGGATCCCCTTTAAATGGACCCCCTTCAAATGGATCCCCTTTAAATGGATCCTCTGTAAATGGATCCCCTGTAAAGGGATCCGCTGTAAATGGATCCCCTGCAAATTGATCCCCTTTAAATGGACCCCCTTTAAATGGATCCCCTTTAAATGGATCCCCTTAAAATGGATCCTCTGTAAATGGATCCCCTGTAAATGGATCCCCTTAAAACTGATCCCCTTTAAATGGATCCTCTGTAAATGGATCCCCTTTAAATGGATCCCCTTTAAATGGACCCCCTTTAAATTGATCCCTTAAAATGGATCCCCTTTAAATGGATCCCCTGCAAATTGATCCCGTGTAAATGGATTCCCTTAAAATGGACCCCTTAAAATGGACCCCCTGTAAACAGATCCTCTTAAAATTGATCCCCTTTAAATGGATCCCCTTAAAATTGATCCCCCGTAAACAGATCCTCTTAAAATGGATCCCCTTTAAACGGATCCTGTTTCGTGCCATCCCTCGGGTTCAAGGGACAACAGGCACAGTTTCCTGCAGAGCTCAGAGCCAAACCCATCTATAGAACTAATTAATCCCTCCTCATTAAACAGCAGGTCCCCAGGGATCTTCCATCAGGGTGTGGCTGTGTCCAGAGAAAAGGGCCAGAAGAGCAAAGGGCTGGGCACAGGATTCACAGCAGTTTCTCCTTCAGGAGCAGCTGAACCGGGGCTGGGGAAGGGCAGGGGCAGCTCCATCCCTGCTCTGGCTCCAGGGACCCCCGGGAGCGGCTGGGGCTGGGCCAGGGCAGGGAAAGGTTCATGCCCAGAGGTGCTGGCACTGCCCAGGCTCTCAGGGAACGGGCACCGAGGCTCTCAGAGCTCCAGGAGAGCTTGAACAGAGCTCCAGGGATGCCCAGGAGGGGAATTTGGGGTGTCTGTGCAGGGCCAGGGGCTGGAATGGATGATCCCTGTGGGTTCCTTCCAGCCCAGTTTATCCTGGGATTCTCAAATCCCCCTTCCCTTGCAGAGCACCCACTCTCAGCCCCTCACGGTGACTCTGGGGACCATTTTGGGGCTGTTCAGTGCCTGCACCCTTTGCTCCCAGGGAAACAGCAGAATTTTCCTAATTCCCAATTCCCAGACTGTCCTCACCAGCACAAAAAGCAAAGGCTGTTGGTGAGGATTTCTCTCCATTTTCTTGCAGCTCCAAATGTTAAAACCCAAGGGCAGCTGATGGTCTCCCCTACCCTACCCCGAGGGATTTATAGGGAAAAAGATTTCCAAGATCATCAATCCAGCCTCTGAGTGATCAGCACCACCCCCCTAAACTTCAGTGCAGAGCACCCCAAATCCTCCATGGAGACCCCACTCAAACCCTCACCAGGAGCATCCCCACACACCAAGAAGTGCCCAGAGCCTGGACAGGTTTTGGGATGGGGTTTTCAGCCTGTGCAAACCCCCACAGCTTCCTCTGAAATCTGTTTCTGCCTCCAGGGAACAAGGACCCAGCCCAGGAACTGTGCTCTGGAACGTTGCTGCTCTGCTTCACACTGCAATTGCCAAAAGACAAAAGAAAACATGTTTGCTGCATGAGAAATGTGTTCCTAGCAAGGGAGAGGGAAGAAAACTTCATTTTCTTTAAAGAATAGCTGGAAAATTGGATATTTCTGAAAAATAAACCCTGTGAATATCAAGCAGCCGAGTCCCTGAGGAGCAGCAGCTTCCCAAGGAAACCTCAGAGAATCCTTTCCAAGCACACAGCATGAATAATTCCTGAAATCATTATCAGGGGAAGCAGACGGGCAGCTCCACAGCCTCAGGTGAGGGAATGGCTGCAGGGAGACAAATCTGAGCCAGGTGCCATTCCAGGAGGTTCGGTGACATCGAGGTGGAGTCCCTGTCCCTGGAGGGGTTTCAAAGCCGTGCATGTGGCACTTGGGGACATGATGGCACTTGGCAGTGCTGGGAATGGTTGGGCTTGGTGTTCCTGGAGGGATTTTCCAAAGAAAATCATTCTGTGACCTCTCTGTCCATCCCCTGGGGACACAGGTGGTGACAGGGCCTGGCAGCAGGTCCCTGGCAGCCACCCAGACACTGCCCAGCCAGGCCTGAGGCCTCAAACCTGCTCATCCCATGGCTCTGAGGCTTCCTCATCCCAGGGTTTGGGATTTCATGGTCAAACCCTGCTCATCCTGTGACCCTGACCCTGGGGTTTGGGATGTTCATGGTCAAACCCTGCTCATCCCATGGCTCTGAGGCCTCCTCATCCCAGGGTTTGGGATGTTCATGGTCACTCAAACCCTGCTCATCCCATGGCTCTGAGGCTTCCTCATCCCAGGGTTTGGGATGTTCATGGTCAAACCCTGCTCATCCCATGGCTCTGAGGCCTCCTCATCCCAGGGTTTGGGATTTCATGGTCAAACCCTGCTCATCCCACGGTCCTGAGGCCTCCTTATTCCAGGGTTTGGGATGTTCATGGTCACTCAAACCCTGCTCATCCTGTGACCCTGAGGCCTCCTCATCCCGGGTTTGGGATGTTCATGGTCAAACCCTGCTCATCCCATGGCTCTGAGGCTTCCTCATCCAGGGTTTGGGATGTTCATGGTCACTCAAACCCTGCTCATCCCATGGCTCTGAGGCCTCCTCATCCAGGGTTTGGGATGTTCATGGTCAAACCCTGCTCATCCTGTGACCCTGACCCCGGGGTTTGGGATGTTCATGGTCACTCAAACCCTGCTCATCCTGTGACCCTGAGGTCTCCTCATCCTGGGTTCAGGATTTCATGGTCAAACCCTGCTCATCCCATGGCCCTGAGGCCTCCTCATCCCAGGGTTTGGGATGTTCATGGTCACTCAAACCCTGCTCATCCTGTGGCCCTGACCCTGGGGTTTGGGATGTTCATGGTCAAACCCTGCTCATCCTGTGATCCTGAGGTCTCCTCATCCCGGGTTTGGGATGTTCATGGTCACTCAAACCCTGCTCATCCTGTGGCTCTGAGGCCTCCTCATCCCCGGGTTTGGGATTTCATGGTCAAACCCTGCTCATCCTGTGGCCCTGACCCTGGGGTTTGGGATGTTCATGGTCACTCAAACCCTGCTCATCCTGTGACCCTGAGGTCTCCTCACCCCAGGTTTGGGATGTTCGTGGTCCCTCCTCTTATTCCCTCTCCTCCTGCCATGGTTTCAGGGGGTGTTTATGGTTGGCATTACTCAGCATTTCTTCCTCTCTGACAAATAGGGTCAGCACATTTAGCAGCTTGTGGAATCATTAAAGCCCATGGTCTCACATCCAAACAGCCCTGAAACTGATTTATCACAGGATCTCAGACTGGTCTGGATGGAACAGACCCCAAATCCCACCCATCCCACCCCAGCCATGGCAGGGACACCTTCCCCTGTCCCAGCTGCTCCAGCCCCAATGTCCAGCCTGGCCTTGAGCACTGCCAGGGATCCAGGGGCAGCCCCAGCTGCTCTGGGAATTCCATCCCAGCCCCTGCCCACCCTGCCAGGAACAATTCCTGCCCAAAATCACATCCAAACCTCCCTGCACCCTTCCCTCAGCACTCCCAGAGTGACCCAGTGCTCTGGTGATCCATAACCCTGTGCTGCTGCTTTGTCAGCACTCAGATAAATCCTGAGCACTGAGATAAAGCTCCTCCACTCTAATTCCTGAACCCTTGAAGAAACCTGGGAGAACAGATCAACTCCTCAGCCTCCACCCCTCCCTGCTGCCCTCCCAGAGCCTGGAGACCCTCAGTGATTGATCCCCACAGCCCCCAGGAGATCTGTAAATAGATCTTGGTCCCTTATCTCTGCAGGGTGAAAGTGAGACAGGCAGGATTAGACCCTCAGCTGCCCCAGGGCCGCAGGGACTGGGCTTTAGCTGCTAATCCCTGCTCATCCCTGCTCAGGATTAACTCCTGACAACAGCTAAAGCTCGCTGGGAGAGGCACGGAGCTGTGGGAGTTATTGCTGCCAGCAGGAACAGCAGGAGTGGGAATGACCCAGTCCTTCAGGAGAGGCTCATCCCCAGAGCCTGGCACTGCCCAGGGAATGGGCACGGAGCTCCAGAGCTCCAGGAGCCTTTGGACAGAGCTGCAGGGGTGCCCAGGGGGTTGCTGGGGTGTCCTGGCACGATCCTTGTGCTCCCTTCCCTCTCAGGACTCTCATTCCCAGTGCCCAGGGATGAGGCAGCTGCAGCCTGAGGACAGTGGAGCTCCAGCCCCCAGCCTGGAATCATTCCCCCCACAGGACTGACAGAATCCCACATTCCAGCTCTGTCCTGGCCTTTTCCAGCAGCCTGGATTTGTTCCTGACTGGGGAAGGGGCTCTGCCCCCGCCCTGCCCCAGAGCCCTGAATTTGGCAGAAGGGGCTGATGTGGAGTCCTCAGAACTGCAGAGTTGTTAAAGCTGGAAAAAGCCTTGAGGGTCATCAACCATCATCCAGCAGCCCTGTGGCCACCACTGTCCCTGTCCTCAAGTGCCACATCTACAGGATCTGAGCACTCCCAGCACTGTTCCAGTGACACCTTTTCTGTGAGGAAAATGTCCTTAATGTCCCCTCTAAACCTCTCACAGTGGAACCTGGGATGCTGTCCTGTCCCTGCCTCCCTGGAACAAGCCAGCAGGCCTGGAACAAGGGCCAAAACGAAAAACCAGGGTTCCAAGGGTTGGGATATTCCCACCACGAGCATCTTTTCCCTGCTCAGGCTGCAGGTTTGGCACAGCCAAACACACCACCAGCTCCATCACACAGACACCATTCCCATCACATCCTTCCAGGAGAAGAGATAAACTGATTTCCACGGGTGGGATCCAACCCAAATCCTTTTGATTCATCATAAGCCATTAACAGCAGTGGTAATGAGCATGCACTAAACATTCCATAAAATATGTAAAGCCTGGATGGTGCTCGATAGATCTTGGCAAGTGCCTCGTTTAACCTTCACAGCTCATGAAAAACTGTTCCAACTTCCCCGTCTCAGACATGAAAACCATTGATTGTTTACAGCTTTGCATGACCTTTAGTGACAAGAGAGGAAAATGATGAGAGATTCGGGTGTAATTCAATCAGGAAATATGCTCCAGATGAGGTGGGGCTGCGGAGTGCCCACGCTGCTCATGCACATTTATTTCATCCAAGTCTTTGTTGAAGGTGTGCAGGAAACTATTTCAAAGTGCAGCGTTCTGAGTGCAGATAAACTGTTGATGTCTGGGAGACAGCAGGGCTGAAAAGCTGCTCATAACTATAAAATCTATAATTAATTTTAAGAACATCAGCTAAACGACACTTTGCTCTTATAGATGTGCAGCACATGCACCAAGATCCTCTCCTAGAAAAGCTGTGCAAGGACTTCTTCAGACTCACAGGAAATGTGAAACTCACAACACCAAAGCTGTCTGACAGCACCTTCATCACCCACCTGGAGCCTCAGGTGAGGGCTCTGCTTCCCTGTGGATGCCACAGCACTCAGCCCTGCAGGGGTTAAAAACAGGACAGCAACACTCCCTCTCCTCTGGGATCTCATTCTCCTCCTCCTCCTCATCATGTTTTCAGTTTATTTCACTTCAAACCCTTCTCACCACCCAAACTCCACCTCCTGGGACAGGGAGTTGTTGTCTGTTCCTCCAAACCTGTAATTACAAGCCATGACTGAACTCTGAAATGGATTTTTTGGCAGCGCAGTGTTCCAGAAACACCTGGAAACTGGGTTGTGCCATAAATTGTGTCCGTGGTGGTGACCCTGTGGCTCCTGAGGTCAGGGAATCCTGGCATGGCCATTCCCAGGGTCCCATCCCTGCTCCCAGAGGGCAGAGCTGCAGCTCCAGGGAGTGTCCCCTGCCAGGCTGGACACACTCAGCGACCTCAGCTGCTCCTCAGGGCCATCCCCATCTCCAGAGCCCCAGCATTCCTCTGCTGGAGGCTGAGCCTGCGGTGCTTTGAGGGCTCTGCAAGATTCCAGAGGCTGGGATCCCTCCTGGAGCTGCCCTGGGGCAGGAGCAGCAGGGCTGAGGGCAGGGGACACTCCCTGACCCTTCCCAGCCAAAAGGAACCTTCCAGATCGAGTGGGGGACGTGTCCCCTGGGACTGGCCAGGCCTGTCCTTCCCTAGAGCCACTCTGGGTTCTGCAGCAGGATGCTCAGGAACCTCGGTGCCTGGTGAGGAGGAGTGAAGGCACCAGCTCAGCTCTGAGCTGGGAAAAACCTGCCCATTTCCAGCTGGTTTACAGACCACTCTATCCTTCCAGCAAGAAAAACCCTTCAATGCCCCTTCCAGGAAAACAATTCCAGCTGGTTGTAGGGATATGCAGTAGCTGGATCACCCCAAATCTGAGGATGGGAATGATCTGAGTCCCACTGCCCAGAAGATCCTGCTCATCACCATCATTCTTAAAAAAACAGGGCTCTGAGTCACTCAAACCCCTCAAATCCCAACTTTTGCTGTTGTTTATGTCCCATTCTCTGTCTGTATTTTATCATTTTCACTGAGCCCAAGCATCAGAGTCACCTGTGGAAAGACAAAATGTCCTTCAATAGCTGTTGGTTTGGAAAGACTTCCAGGATATCTCCCAAAATAAAACCTGCAGACTTCTGAGGCAGGATGAGCTTCCCTCGCTGAAATGAGACATTGAGAGCTTTTTACAGGTTGTGAATGTTGAAATCTGACTGCAGGCAGAATCACAGAATCACAGTGTGAGTGTTGAAATCTGACTGCACACAGGATCAGAAATATCAGTGTAATGTTGAAATCTGACTGCAAACAGGGTCACAGAATCATATTCTGAATGTTTAAATCTGACTGCAAGCACAATCACAGAATCACACTGTGGGTGTTTAAATCTGACTGCACACAGGATCAGAAATCACAGAGTAATGTTTAAATCTGACTGGACACAGGGTCAGAAATCACAGTATAATGTTGAAATCTGACTGCACACAGGATCAGAAATCACAGTGTGAGTGTTTAAATCTGACTACACACAGGGTCAGAAATCACACTGTAATGTTTAAATCTCGCTGGACACAGGATCACAGAATCACACCCTGAATGTTTAAATCTGACTGCACACAGGATCAGAAATCACAGTGTGAGTGTTTAAATCTGACTACACACAGGGTCAGAAATCACACTGTAATGTTTAAATCTCGCTGGACACAGGATCACAGAATCACACCCTGAATGTTTAAATCTGGCTGCACACAGGATCAGAAATCACAGTGTAATGTTGAAATCTGGCTGCACACAGGATCAGAAATCACACTGTAATGTTTAAATCTGGCTGGACACAGGATCACAGAATCACAGAGTAATGTTTAAATCTGGCTGCACACAGGATCAGAAATCACACTGTAATGTTGAAATCTGGCTGGACACAGGATCAGAAATCACACTGTAATGTTTAAATCTGACTGGACATAGGATCACAGAATCAAACTCTGAATGTTTAAATCTGGCTGGACACAGGATCAGAAATGACAGGGTAATGTTTAAATCTGGCTGGACACAGGATCACAAGGTATCCAGGGTGGTCCAGGAGAGCATCCTGAATGAGCAGTGACAGCTCTGCCCTGGCAGCAGCTCTGCCACAGCCACACAACGCAGCAGCTGGAGCAGCAGAGGATAAAAGTGGCTGCTAATTATGAATTATCAGAGCTGCAGGCTGTTGTGGAGGATGAGTGGGAGGCTCAGAGCTCGCAGGCAGGGAGGGAGCAGGGACAGGAGGGCTCAGCCTGACACCAGCACCGCTCCACTGGTGCCTCCAGTTCTGCCTTTCCCATTCTCCAGGTGTTCCTGCCCTCTCCAGAGCTCTGAACTCCACACCAAGTGTCAGCAAGGTCTCCTCACAGCTCAGGCACTCACAGCCATCCTTTCCCAGCCCACAACCTGCAGCTCCAGCCCCAGACAGCACCAACAGCAGCCAAGTGATGGAGCAACCTGGGAGGGTGGAACTTCATCAGCTGAGGCTGGAATTGGCAATTAACCCCAAGCTGGAAATGGACCAAAGCTGATCCAAGTGGGACAAACCTGTCAAACACTTCTCAAAGTGTGAAAGTGCCGAGCCCTCGTCCATCCTGGCTGGAGCTCCTGCACTGCCCAAGGTGCATCCCCGCAAGGGCTTTCATTAAAAGCACTTTTTTTAAATTAAATGTTTAGATTTTGTTCAATCCCTGCTTTATTCCTTTAACCCTGCCCAGCCCCTGCCCCAGGGAAATCCCAACTTTGGTGTCCATGTGCAGTGAGGCAAAGGCAAAGGGCTTTGCAGGGAACAACTCACTCCTCCTGGAGAGTCCAGACATGGGGATGTGATGGCATTTCCTGCACTGAGTCCTCTTCAACTCATTAATAATTTAATTAATAATTAATTATTCGAGTAATTAATTAATTATTGATTATTTATATTTCATTAAAAAAAACTTCAAATAGTTTGGGTTTTCTCACATTTAATGCTTCACTATCAGAGCATTTTTCCAGATAAGTGAGAAATTAATGCTTCATTTGTTTCATGTCCAAGTGGATTTTTTCACTCAGATTTCATTTTACTGAACATCCTCCCCAAATCTCAGTCCAGCTCTTCTCAGATGCAGAATAAAACCCATTTCTGGATCTGATTTATGCAGCACGTCGCAGACACACATCCTCGAGGCCAGAGCATCCCAAATAACTGTGCAACTGGCACAGCTTCCCTGCCAAAATTCACTTATTCCCACTTTCCCAAATAAATCATGCAACAGCAAGCCCTGCAGAGCTTCCAGAGCAAGCTCTGCTCCCTTCCCAAGCTGCAAACAAAACCAAATTTGCTGCTGTCTTTCCACGGAAAAGGATTGTTCAAGATAATTTTTCTCATTGATTTATTCCCCTGAGGCTTAAACTTTTCCTGTTTAAAGAGGAAATTTTAACGTGAGGGGTGAAGCTGGAGAATTTAGAGCTCAGCAGGGCTGTTTTCTAAATTCTGAATATTTCTAAATTCAAGTGTTAAGGCAAAGGAAACTCCAAGAATTAAAGCAGCCCAGTCCAGCTCCAAAGAAATGCTCTCTAAAAGCAGCTGAGTGCCTTGGCTCAGAGTGGGATTTGCTCTCCCTCTAGAGCTGGAGCCCAGAGCTGGAGGAGAGGAGCGATCCTGCTGCTGTTTGTTGTTGTCATCACCCCTCCAAACAGAGAAATGGCCTTGAAAATCCATTTTTGCATCAAATCCCACCACCAGCATTTTATCCAGCCTTGACCAGGAGCCTGAACACATCCCAGAGCCCCTTTTATCAAACAGCTACGAGAAAATCACTCACAAAACCTGGTGTTTACACTGTCTCAGCACTCATTATCCTCAGCACATCTTCCTCTTCGCTTCTGCCATTGTCATACAATCAAGCAAATTCCCCCTGAAGAGTTTAATTAAAGCCCTCTCTGCTGGGAAAAGCTGCAGGATTGCAGGATCACTCCTTGGAACAGCACAGGAATAAAAAAGCATTTGCCTCGTGCCCATACAAAGATCTCAAGTGCAGGCAGGGAAAAAGAGGAATAAATAAAAGCTGGTGGAAAAGGAGCTCTCCAGGAGCTCTCCATCTGCTCCCAGTGCCCCCAGGAAAAGCAGCTCCTCTGCCCTGTCTGGAGATGGGAACCAGCCTGGGAGTCCAGGAGCTCTGTCCTGAGCCTGGTACTGGCAAAGCTCAGGGCTGAGCCCATTTCCATCCCAAAATCCTGCAAAGCTCAGGGCTGGGCTCATTCCCATCCCAAAATCCTGCAAAGCTCAGGGCTGGGCTCATTCCCATCCCAAAATCCTGCAAAGCTCAGGGCTGAGCCCATTTCCATCCCAAAATCCTGCAAAGCTCAGGGCTGAGCCCATTTCCATCCCAAAATCCTGCAAAGCTCAGGGCTGGGCTCATTCCCATCCCAAAATCCTGCAAAGCTCAGGGCTGGGCTCATTCCCATCCCAAAATCCTGCAAAGCTCAGGGCTGGGCTCATTTCCATCCCAAAATCCTGCAAAGCTCAGGGCTGGGCTCATTCCCGTCCCAAAATCCTGCAAAGCTCAGGGCTGAGCCCATTTCCATCCCAAAATCCTGCAAAGCTCAGGGCTGAGCCCATTTCCATCCCAAAATCCTGCAAAGCTCAGGGCTGAGCCCATTTCCATCCCAAAATCCTGCAAAGCTCAGGGCTGGGCTCATTCCCATCCCAAAATCCTGCAAAGCTCAGGGCTGGGCTCATTCCCATCCCAAAATCCTGCAAAGCTCAGGGCTGGGCTCATTCCCATCCCAAAATCCTGCAAAGCTCAGGGCTGGGCTCATTCCCATCCCAAAATCCTGCAAAGCTCAGGGCTGGGCTCATTCCCATCCCAAAATCCTGCAGCAGCAGCAGGGGATGCTCGGGAATTCTGCCCCGGCGCTGGGAAAGGGGAGAAGCTGGGATGGGGTAAAGGAGCCTGGCACCTCTCAATGCTGCTGTTATTCCACATTTTCGTTATATTAGAAGGAAATGGGTTGGAATAACTGGTTTGAGGGAAAACCCATTGGCTTTTCTGGTCCTGGCAGCTCCAGTGCCCCTCTGCAGATGGAGGAGATGTGGCCAAGCTCCTCAGTGACATCGGTGACACGGAGCTGTGGCTCCAGATCCTGCTCAGCCACAGGCCGGGAGCTGGAAAATCCCCTCTCCTGCTCAGTCTCCATCCCAAAGGAGGCACAAGAAGGATCCAGGGAGGATCCGTGTGCTGCTGCTGGCACAGCTCCAGGGAGACCCAGGCTTGGCCTCTGCAGCGATTCCCTGGGAAAAGAAAACCAAACCACAGGGAGAAAACTCCCAAGGGACAGGAATCACCTTCAGTCTGCTGGTGTTTAACGTGCAGGAGGAGCCACAGGCATGAAGGCATCGCCTTGGGAAGCCCTGAGAGCCCAGCGAGTCCAACCCTTCCCAGCAGGGCCAAGGCCACCGCTGCCGTGTCCCCAGCTGCCACATCCTCTGTGAAATGCCCCCAGGGATGGGCACTGCAGCTTTCCAGGGAGGAAAATTCCCTGATCTCCATCCTGGAGCTCTCCTGGCCCAGCCTGAGGCCATTTCCCACTGTCCTGTCCCTGACCCTCCTGCTCCACCTCCCAGCCCTTTCCTGTCCCTGATTCTCCTTTTTCTGCACCATTTCTGCCCAGTCCAAGAGGAAATGGGCACCAGCAGCCCAGGGCTGGTTCTAGGGGATGTTCTGGGACACAGGTTGGGAATTTTGCCTCCAAACACTGTGCCTGGAGTCTGGGTCATCCCCCTGCTCTGGCTTTCAGATCCTCTCAGGAGTGCCTGGGCTTCCAGTCATGGATGCACAGCCTGGAAGGGTCTCAGAGCCCACCCAGCCATGGCAGGGACACCTTCCCCTGTCCCAGTGTCCAGCCCCAATGTCCAGCCTGGCCTGGGGCACTGCCAGGGATCCAGGGGCAGCCCCAGCTGCTCTGGGAATTCCATCCTCACCCTCCCAGGGACCATTCCTGCCCTTCCCTCTGGCTCCCCAGCAGCTGGGCTGGCTCTGGAGCAGCAGGCTGGTTCCTCACACTGGAGAGCAGCCCAAAGCCCCGGGATAATTGAGAATTTCACATCCATCCCCTTTTAAAAGCACGGATGTAGGAGCACGTCGGGAACAGAATCTGTCAAAGCCGTTTGGCAGATGCT
Organism: Poecile atricapillus; assembly: GCF_030490865.1. Taxonomy (NCBI): domain Eukaryota; kingdom Metazoa; phylum Chordata; class Aves; order Passeriformes; family Paridae; genus Poecile; species Poecile atricapillus. The sequence continues at coordinate 37,492,864 of NC_081254.1, read as the reverse complement.
GGAGAACAGAACCAGAGTTCCCCAAATCCCTCAGGCAGGGAAAGCAGGAAAACCCCCAAATCCACTGCTGTGGATAATTTCACTGCCAGGGTGATTCCCTGGGCCACAGGAGCTGGTGGTGAGAGCCTCACACATCCCTGGGGGAGCAGCAGCTCCCAAAGATCTTCTGAAATGCTGGGTTTCCTTCAGGGGGTGCAAATGAGATTTAATGATGGGATGGACTTTCCTCAGAAGTGTCTAAAGGTTTCTAAAAGGCTTTGAGCATGAAAGGGAATGGGAGATGAGGCTGGAATTTCTCTGGGTGTTTTTCCCTGGTTTCCCTCTCCAGGCTCAGGACGGTAATTAGAGCATTCCACCTTCCCACTGGAGATGGGAATGGTTCCCACTGGAGATGGGAATCATTCCCACTGGAGATGGGAATCATTCCAGGAGCCTGGGAAGAGCAGCTCAGCTCATCTCCATTCCACACAACAGCTCCCAAAAATACAGCTGGGCTGTAAGCACAAGGAGGGCACAGCCCGGACTAACAAAGCCAGGCTTTAATTTAGTCCTGACTAACGTGGCCCTGCAAGGACCTCTCCAAGCACTCTGCCAGGGGGGCTGGGCAGGAAGAGAGCAAAAACAGAGAAAAAGAAACCTTCCTCAGCAAATCAGCATGAATCAAGACAATGGAAATGTTCATTTGAAGGGAGGGCAATTTGGCTCTGCATTATCCCAACCAAAAAAAAAGAAAAAGAAAATTTTTCCTGAAAGATTTTCTAACTAAAACAGCCTCTTAAAGTGTCATGTGCTGCCTCTGAACCTTCTCAATCCCAGCCACTAATCCCTCATGGAAGAATCTCTCTGCTGAAAGGGACTCTCAGGGCCGTGGCTAAAAATTTAATGATTCAATTATTTGGTATCATTTTAATGAAGTCATTCCAAGAACATGAAATTGATGCCACCTGTGGAATATCTTTTGTATTTTTGATGAATTAGGGGCTTATTCAGGTCTGAGATTGGTGTTTGCAGCAGTCCTTTTATGCAGTTATTTACAATTCAGCTTAATTACAGCATCCTGCAAGCTCAGCTGTCAGCCCTGACGTTATATAACCCTCTTTAAAAGAAACAGATTCTTTAATACAGGAATTGGAACCCGTGACAAAAACCCAGAGAATGAAATAGAAATTTATCTTTCTGCACACATTTTCATTACCCCATAAATTTCCCTCAAAGCTTTGGGAGGCAAACAGGGCTGTGTTGGATTTACAGAGCGATGTTATTCCAGTTATATAATGGAATAAAGGGTAAAAGTCCGTTTGATCCCCGTGTTCTAACACAAGGTTTCTAAAGAAGTTTCCAAATGCCAAGTGCAATGGGAATTTTACACAACAATTGGGTTTGTTGAGACTGATGATACCTCTTTTAATTAAAAAAAAAAAGAAAAGGAGAAATGAAACATGGAAATGAAACCTCAAAATGAATATCAAAACAGCAAACCCCATCTTCATTTTCACCGTGCAACAACTTAATTCAAAGCTCTCTGATGGAATCAATGCTTTAAAAGTGAGGGGGGAAATTGGGTTGTTGAAGATGCAGTCCTGTAATGTCAGGTATTTTCATTTTCCACCAGTGGAATAATGAAGGGTTTTCCCATCTGTTAAAGCAACACACGATGTGATCTCTCACACTGGGATCAGTGAAATCACTGGAGAGAAATTCCCAAATAAACTGGAGCATTGCACAGCTGAAGAAGGAGGTAAAAAGGAGGGCAAAGAGAGCATTTCTGTTGATTTTTAGCTCCTTTGGAATTCATTCACGCTTGACCTGAGAGAAAATGAATATTAAAATTATATGAAGGTAGGTGAGGAAAAAACCCACGAAATACCAGAGTTATAAGAGGAAACACTGAGTAATAAATGGGAAATAAAAAGCCATTTAAGTGGCTTTAATGCTGAATTGGATCGTTATGAGAGTTTATTAATGAGGAATTTCTGCATGAAGCTGGGATTCAGGTAAAGCTTCCATGCAGGAGGGTTCCTGCAGTGATGCTGCCTTCCCACAGGGAGGAAGCACAGGAAGGACCCTGAAGTGCCCTGATTTGATGGGATTTCTCCAGAAGAAGAACAGAACAGGACAGGACAGGCTGGGATGGCTCAGCACGAAGTGAGCAGGAGCATCCCCTGTGGGAAATGCACCTGGGAGCAATTCCAGCCTAAATCCAGGAGAGGAAAACAATCCTGGAGCTGGGGATGGGCAGCACTTGGTGATGTCCTGCCAAATTCAGATGAGGATCAAAGGAAATTTCCCCAACAGTGGGATGTTCACTCAGAGGAATGTTCTCTCCAGCTCTGAAGTTTTAGCTGATTTTGCTCTGATTTTAAAGCTCATTTTCAGCAGAGCAAACAGTGCAGACTGTGGGACAGGATCCCAGCATGGGCTGCCTGGGAAGAAACCTCAAATCCTGTGGGAACTGACAAATCAAATCTCAAATAAGAGATTTTTAGCTTCAGGCAGAAGCTTGAGCCTGTGGGAAAGTCAAGTACACAACTTTTACACTCTGGCCTGGGAAATCATAAAGAGGAATCCAAGCAGTCCTTGGAGAGGGAAAACAACCCCTGCAGGTGGAGTTTGTTCCTTGTTTGCTGTAAGGAACAGCCAAGGGTGCTGTTCCAGCTGTTCCAGTGATGTGCTGGTTCCATGGCCAGTGGAAGTTTTACCAGTGAAAGTTTCACCTTCTTGAACCTTCTCAGAGCTGTCCATGAAAGAGGAGCTGGAAGAATAAAAAGTGCTGGAAGAATAAGAAGTGCTGGAAGAATAAAAAGTGCTGGAAGAATAAAAAGTGCTCTCTTTGCAGCTGAAGCTTGAGAGTGTGTGTGGTCACTCTGCTGTTCCTAATGTTATAGATACATATAATGTTGGCTTTTCACAAATATTAAAATGAATGTTATGTGTATATTTTTGTTGTATTAATATAGTTTGCTTTATTTCTGTTTTTGATGAAACTGAGAAATAGTGGTATAATACATATATGTTAGGCTATGGCATAGTATTAAAATAAAAACTGCTTTTGTTTGCATAACCCAAAGACTGAGAAAGAGCTGGAGACACTTTCTTTTTCCTTTTGTAAACTCTCTTATCCAGATGAAGACAGCAGTGACCAGAACTCTGGGGGAGGAATTTATTGCATTTCTGTTATCAGAGAATGTAAATCTCGATGGCACCAAGAAGATTGATCTATTGGGAAGGGGGCAAGAGAAAACTAAACAGAAGAACCCCAAAGATCCCAAGAAGAATGTGTGAATATGTGTGAGAATTTATGGATATGGATGAGAATTTATGGATATGTGTGAGAATTTCTGGATCTGTAGCAGGGTTCTGTTTTTAAGGGACAATCCTTTGTCAGTGAGGTGAATGCAGAGACACCCGGCCAGATCTGGATACTTTACTTTATTTTTCTCCTAATTGTTTTTTTTTATTAAACTTTTAAATTCTATAAAAATGATGTGAACCTCGTTTTTCACACTAACACAGTGAGACACAAACCCCAGCCGGTCCCATGGGCAGGGACACGTCCCAGGGGTGCTCCAAGCCCTGGCCTTGGGCCCTGAGGGACATTCCTGGAGCAGCAGGAGGTGTGGGATGTGCTGGTGATGTCTCCCCGGGCAGGCAGGAGCTGCTGAAGCAGCTTTTCCCGGGATGAAAGGAGGCAGAGGATATCCTGAGGATGAGCAGCAGCCCCGTGCAGCCGTGCTGGGGCTGATGGTTCCTGGGGCTGTGGGAGCAGGGGTGCTGCAGGTCCCAGAGGAGAGGGCAGATGTGACACCCAGAGCATGGGACAGCCCTGCCAGGGCGCTCCCCCTGCTGCAAACACACCCGTGCTGATCCTGCCTGGAAAATCACAGAATCCCTGAATCCCTGAGGCTGGAAAAGCCCCCCAGGATCATCCAGTGCCAGCCCTGCCCCATGCCCAGCCCAGAGCCCTGAGTGCCACCTCCAGGAATCCCTGGGACACCTCCAGGGATGGGCACTGAACCCTCCCTGGGCCTGTCCCAATCCTCACCCCTTTCCATGGAGGAATTGTTTCCAATATCCAACTAAACCTTCCCTGCTGCAGCCTGAGGCCTTTTCCTCATCCTCTTTCCCAGGAGCAGATCCCAGCTCCCACCTGGCTCCAACTTTTCATGGAGTTTTGAAGAGGGAAAAGGTCCCCCTGAGCCTCCTTTGCTCCAGCCTGAGCCCCTTCCCAGCTCCCTCAGGAATTCTCCAGCCCCTTCCCATCTCCCTCGGGAATTCTCCAGCCCCTTCCCAGCTCCCTCAGGAATTCTCCAGCCCCTTCCCAGCTCCCTCAGGAATTCTCCAGCCCCTTCCCATCTCCCTCAGGAATTCTCCAGCCTCTTCCCATCTCCCTCAGGAATTCTCCAGCCCCTTCCCAGCTCCCTCAGGAATTCTCCAGCCCTTTCCCAGCTCCCTCAGGAATTCTCCAGCCCCTTCCCAGCTCCCTCAGGAATTCTCCAGCCCCTTCCCAGCTCCCTCAGGAATTCTCCAGGCCCTTCCCAGCTCCCTCAGGAATTCTCCAGCCCTTTCCCAGCTCCATTCCCTGCCCTGGCCACGCTCCAGCCCCTCCAGGGCTCTCCTGGGGTGAGGACCCAGAGCTGGAGTGAGCCCTCGAGGTCCCTGTGGTGGCACAGGGGGACAATCCCTGCCCTGGACACGCTCCAGTCCCTCTGGGGCTCTCCAGAACTGCCCCAGGATCCCAGGGGGTGCCTCAGCAGGGACAATCAGGGACAATCCCTGCCCTGGGGACAATCCCTGCCCTGGGGACAATCCCATACCAGGGGACAATCCCTGCCCTGGGGACAATCCCATACCTGGGGACAATCCCTGCCCTGGGGACAATCCCTGCCCTGGGGACAATCCCATACCAGGGGACAATCCCTGCCCTGGGGACAATCCCATACCTGGGGACAATCCCTGCCCTGGGGACAATCCCACACCTGGGGACAGTCCCACACCTGGGGACAATCCCATACCTGGGGACAGTCCCACACTGGGGCTGGCACAGCCCAGGGTCCATCAGCCCCCTGCCCCCCCGGGCTCGTGTCCAGCTGTGTCCCAGCCCCTCCAGGGCCTTTTCCAGGGACAGATTTCCAGGGACAGATTTCCAGGGATCAGCAGCGAGTTCCTCACAGGTTCAGGGGGAGCACAGCTGCTGTGGGCACAGCCAGCTCCCAGCTCTGGAATTCTCTCCTTGTCCCATTCTCCCAGGGTTTGCCAGGGGGATTTGTGCTCCCGGGGTGGGTGGGAGAGCCAGAGCCAGAGCAGCATCTCAGGCCGTGCAGAGGAGCTCAGCCCATTAATTAGCAGTGCACAGGACCTGAGAGATAATTAGGTAACCTGAGGGTCAGGGTGCTCACATCACTCTGTGCCCGGATTCCTGGCACTTGGGCAGAGTTAAAAGGAAATTAAATGAAAAATGGCATCACCACCATTAGAATCCTTTTAATTCCATGAGCAGGAGCAGCCCTGCACACCCAGCCTGGTACAAATCGGATCCTCACCCGTTCTTGCAGGAAAATGAAAAGTCAGGAAGGTTTTTTTGCTTGGCACTCTTTGATCTCTGTTCCTCAGCCTCATCTGAGGGGAAACCTCCTGCCAGGGGCACCCAACAGCAGCAGGGAGGGCTCAGTGCTGGAAAAACAGGCAAAAAATGCCTGCAGAGGGGTTTTATATTCTCTGAAATCGGCATTTCTTTACCCAGAATCACAGAATGGCTGAGAGGGACCATAAATCCCATCCCATCCCACTGATCCCATCCCACTGATCCCATCCCACTGATCCCATCCCATCCCATCCCATCCCATCCCATCCCACTGATCCCATCCCATCCCACTGATCCCATCCCACTGATCCCATCCCATCCCATCCCATCCCATCCCATGGATCCCATCCCATCCCATCCCATCCCATCCCACTGATCCCATCCCATCCCATCCCATGGATCCCATCCCATCCCATCCCATCCCATCCCATCCCATCCCATCCCATCCCATCCCATCCCATCCCATCCCATCCCATCCCCACCTTCCACTTCCCCAGGCTGCTCCAAGCTGTTCAAAACCTGAATTATTTCCATCTCCAGATGGAATGATGAATATTCCATCTCACATCTTAACGATCTTCACAAACACAGAAATCCCAGAGTGGACAGAAACTCCCCAAAGCAAACAGAACAATATTTCCCAAATTTAAGCAGCAAGGGCAAAATCTGGATGTGGCCTCGTTGATGTCCCTTGGAAATAAAGGATTTTGACACCCAAATGTGAGGATTCACTCCCCAGTCTGAAAAACCCCATGATTTAAATAGTTAATCCAAACAAGGGCCATTAAAAATGGAAATAAATAAAACAAGGGACCCTGAGAATCAGAGAGGATATAAAAATAACACCTATAAAACCTCTCCTAAAAATATATCTAAATAGCCTGTGACTTAACTTTATACATCTATAATATATAAATAATAGGGGTTTTAAATTCACTCATGGCTGAGCAATCAAGCAGAAAGCAGCTCCTGAAGACCCAGGACTGCCAGAACTCCCTGCTACACTTTTTAAAAGCAAGCAGCAATTACCAAGTTGCCTGATCAAAGCTTTTAATGCTGAATTTTCAAAGCAATTTGTAACCATTAAGCAAATGTTTCAGCTCATGGGCAAGGCAAACATCGCTGTGCAGCTTCACTGAAGAGTTAAATTTGAGTAAAAGAGAAAAATGAAACTTTTCCAGGGTTATGCAAAGAATTTGTATCATTTGAACCAGAGCATAAAACCCAAATTCATCCTTTTCTGCCTTAAAGAGATGTGGAAGCTGCTGCCCTCCTTGTAATTGTTTTTGTGATAATATTTGCATTATTTTATTGAGCAGGAGAAGAGCCACACTTTGAAATATCAGCACCAGTCCAGAAAACCATTATGAGAAGCAATTACTGCAGGTTACTGATTTGGAGCATCAGGGGAGATGGATTAAGTTTGGGCTCAGATTTAAATTTAAAACAAGAATTCTGCACGTCAGATTAATGCTAATAAAGCTCTGGAGGGGTTTGGTACCTCTGGGCTGGGCAGGAGAGGAAAACCCAGAATTGTGCTGAGCCCTGAGGAGGGTGGGCTTGGCTTTCCAAACAGAATCTCATGGAATGTGAGGATCCTCATCCCCCAGGAACCACCTGGAATTGAGTCAATGAAAAGCTGTGGGAAAGGCTTGGGAGCAGCACCCACTCTCCCAAGATAAAAAATTCCAGTTTATCCAACACCAAACTCCAGTGGCAGAAAGGTTTTCAGGAAACTGGGGGTTTATCTTCAGCTCTGGGGGTGGTGGGAGCAAACAAAGCTCCTGAACCCCCAAACTCCAGGTTCAAACCAGGGATTTCCCATTTTCCCACCTGAATCCAAAGCCAAATTCCAGGTTCACAGCAGGGATTTCCCATTTTCCCACTTGAATCAAAGCCAAATTCCAGGTTGACTCCAGGGATTTCCCATTTTCCCACCTGAATCCAAAGCCAAACTCCAGGTTCACAGCAGGGATTTCCCATTTTCCCACCTGAATCAAAGCCAAACTCCAGGTTGACTCCAGGGATTTCCCATTTTCCCACCTGAATCCGAAGCCAAATTCCAGGTTCAAACCAGGGATTTCCCATTTTCCCACCTGAATCCAAAGGAAAATTCCAGGTTCACAGCAGGGATTTCCCATTTTCCCACCTGAATCCAAAGCCAAATTCCAGGTTTTCACCAGGGATTTGCCATTTTCCCACCTGAATCCAAAGCCAAATTCCAGGTTCACAGCAGGGATTTCCCATTTTCCCACCTGAATCCAAACCCAAATTCCAGGTTCACAGCAGGGATTTGCCATTTTCCCACCTGAATCCAAAGCCAAACTCCAGGTTGACTCCAGGGATTTTCCATTTTCCCACCTGAATCAAAGCCAGATTCCAGGTTCAAACCAGGGATTTCCCATTTTCCCACCTGAATCCAAAGGAAAATTCCAGGTTCACAGCAGGGATTTCCCATTTTCCCACCTGAATCCAAAGGAAAATTCCAGTTTCACAGCAGGGATTTCCCATTTTCCCACCTGAATCCAAAGCCAAATTCCAGGTTCACAGCAGGGATTTCCCATTTTCCCACCTGAATCCAAAGCCAAACTCCAGGTTCAAACCAGGGATTTCCCATTTTCCCACCTGAATCCAAACCCAAATTCCAGGTTCTCACCAGGGATTTCCCATTTTCCCACCTGAATCCAAACCCAAATTCCAGGTTCTCACCAGGGATTTCCCATTTTCCCACCTGAATCCAAAGCCAAACTCCAGGTTCACAGCAGGGATTTCCCATTTTCCCACCTGAATCCAAAGGAAAATTCCAGTTTCACAGCAGGGATTTCCCATTTTCCCACCTGAATCCAAAGCCAAATTCCAGTTTCACAGCAGGGATTTCCCATTTTCCCACCTGAATCCAAGGGCAAGGCCCAGGAGCTGGGATGTTCCTGCAGGGCTCTCCCAAAGCTCCATGAGCCCATTCCCGAGTTCCTGCAGGAGTCACCGTGTTCCTGCCTCTGGGGAGGGGAATTCCAGGTGTTTTCCCATTGGGAATGCTGTCCAGGACCTTGCTGGGTGACAGGAGTGGCTCTGCCCAAGGAGGGGGCAGTGCCAGAGTGGCACATCTGGCACATCTGGAGCAGCTGCAGGAGATGGGCAGTGACAGCTCCCCAGCAGGATCAGGGAATTCCAGAGCCATGGAGGCTGGAATTCCCTCTGGGAACAGGCACTGCCGAGCCTCCCCATGTCCCCAAGTGCCACATCCACCGTGAAATCCCCCCAGGGCTGGGGACCCCCTGTCCCTGCCCTTTCCAGGCAGGAATATTCCTTAAAATCCAGCTGAAAGCACTGCAGGCTCCGTGCTTTTGGTGAACCTGCAGCAATAAGAGCCCGAAGAGGAGCTGAGTTTGGGAATAAGGGCTGGAGAGGGAGGGATGTGCCCAAATCCACCCGGAGCTGGGCCTGAGCAGCGCCCTGACATCAAATCCTGTGTGTGATAAATCATTTTTACCTGGGGACAACCACATCCAGATTCAAAGGAAGGTTCTGGCACCACAGAGAGGAGAATTCCAGGGGTGGAAATTGAATTCCAGAGGTGGAAATTGAATTCCAGAGGTGGAAATTCCATCCCAGAGGTGGCCACAGGTCTGTTCCTTGAAAAAGGGAGGAAAAGGAGGGTGAAAATCCCTGGGCTGGCAATGCCACCACGGTCACCAGGAGCCACTTCCAGCGTCCCCAGGCGTTCATCCATGAGGATTTTCCTCCTTGTGCTGGGTCCTGCCGTGGGAGGAGTAAAAAGCAGCAGGAGTAAAGAGTTATGTGTAGATTACTACAGAAAGTATCTGAATTCCACGGAAATTGTGGGGTGTAACCCTCACACATCACCCCAGGTGTGAGGAGGAGGAGAAATCCGGTTCCTTTCCGTGAGACTGCAGGCCTGACCACATCCAGCTGCTCTGGAAAAACACTGAAAATTTTAAAAAAATATTCAAACACTCAGATTTCAGAAAATCCCAGCCTGGTTTGGGTTGGAAAGGACCCAAAATCCCATCCAGTGCCATCCCTGCCATGGGTGGGGACACTTCCCACTGTCCCAGGCTGCTCCAGCCCCATCCAACCCCTCTCCAGGTCTGCTGGGGTGTGAATTTCATAGCAGAAATATTCACTTTTTCCACTGAGCACGCAAAAAATGGAAGGGATTAGTGCTTAATAGATGATCTTTCATCATCTGAATTTTAAATGAATTTTAGAGCAGGTTCATTATCTGCTCAGTGGAGCTTTATTTGTAGCAATGCTTCTTCCAGCACGGGGTCAGCATGGATAAAAGGGGATTTGGTTCAAATTGAATTGCCCAGGAAAGCAGAACAAAGTCAATTGTGGGGCTAATTGTGGGGTCTGAGGAGTTATCAGCAGCCCCAGAGCAGCTGCACTGAGGGGACAGGGGTGGAGATCCAGCATTCCCAGGGGAAGAGGAGAATTCCTGTGGGATGGAGATCCAGCATTCCCAAGAGCAGAATTCCTGTGGGATGGAGGTGCAGCATTCCCAGGAGGAGAATTCCTGTGGGATGGAGATCCAGCATTCCCAGGGGAAGAGCAGAATTCCTGTGGGATGGAGGTGCAGCATTCCCAGAGGGAGAATTCCTGTGGGATGAAGGCCCAGCATTCCCTGGGGAGAATTCCTGTGGGATGGAGGTGCAGCATTCCCAGGGGAAGAGCAGAATTCCTGTGGGATGGAGATCCAGCATTCCCAAGAAGAGAATTCCTGTGGGATGGAGGTCCAGCATTCCCAAGAGCAGAATTCCTGTGGGGTGGAGATCCAGCATTCCCAGAGGGAGAATTCCTGTGGGATGGAGATCCAGCATTCCCAGGGGAAGAGGAGAATTCCTGTGGGATGGAGATCCAGCATTCCCAAGAAGAGAATTCCTGTGGGATGGAGGTCCAGCATTCCCAGGAGGAGAATTCCTGTGGGATGGAGATCCAGCATTCCCAGGAGGAGAATTCTTGTGGGGTGCAGATCCAGCATTCCCAGGGGAAGAGCAGAATTCCTGTGGGATGGAGATCCAGCATTCCCAGAGGGAGAATTCCTGTGGGATGGAGATCCAGCATTCCCAAGAGCAGAATTCCTGTGGGATGGAGGTGCAGCATTCCCAGGGGAAGTGCAGAATCCCAGATCCACAGAGCCTCTCCCTGCTGGGAGCACTGCAGTGCCAAAATGAACCTGCTGGAATAAAGAGGGAAGGTGGAAAAAGCAGCCCTGGAATGTGGGGTGGGAGAAGGGAAAAGCAGGAATCTGCAGGAATCTGCACCTCCAGAGCTCATTTTTGAGGGTAAATCAGGATCACAGTGAAGAAAGGCAGGAATCTTCCCTTTGGAATACACAGGGTTTTGTTTTCCTGCAGGATTTCTGTGAATCCAATCAAATGAATCATTTATGGATACCTGTGGGACCCAGCCCTGCCCTAAACCACACACGTGCTTTAGATTCTCAGTTTAATTCCAACATTCTCTCCAGTTTGGTTTGCTGTGGATGTTTCTGAGTTTGTTTTGGGGTTTTGAGGTGTTTTGGGGTTTTTTACTGACAAAGCTGGTACAGGAGGTGATCACCTCCTCCAGCCCCAGCTCCTGCAGCATTCCCAGGCTCCGGGTGGACATTTCCATCCATCACACTCCAAAAGAGCCCAATTTCCCTCCCAGGCACCTCCAGGGGTGCTGGGGACAGCGGGGTGCCCCTGTTTGTGTGGCCAGAGGAGCTGTCATGGGAACCCCTGAGCCCAGCCCTGCTAATTTTGGGAATGAAGCACATGGAATATCCATGGATATCCAATCCCACCGCCTTTGAATCCATCCAGGAGCAGCCTGCTTGCATTTATTTAACATTTCCACAGCCCTGTCTCCCTCAGCAGAGCAGATGAGGGGTGCAGTAAGCAGGTGTGAAGGGAAGAGCAGAGCCATAGATGATGGAGCAGCTTTGGGAATTGTCCAGCCCAGATCCCAGCACAGGCAGAGCTCCTGCATCCCCTGGAGCCCAGGCATCATCTGCTATTTACAGCCTGGGTGGCAAAACAAATATTACACCAAATTTCCTTCTCTGTGCAGTGAAACTTCATTATCCCTGCCATTCCTGGAAGTTTCATTCCTCCTTTTCCCTGGAAAAGAGCCCCATGAATGAACCATCATCCTCCTACTCTCCCTGGCCTGGCTGGGATCACACCAGGATCCTTCTCATGGTCCAACCTTGCACAGAACCTTCCAGCCAGGCCCTTTGCTTCGGTTCCTGCCATAAAATCCAGGCTGGAATGAGGAGGAGGATGACAGTGAGGAGCTGAAATGACTCCAGGCTGTTTTACACTTTTCCCTGGAATTATTCCCGCTCTGGAAAATGAAGCAAGTTTTGCCATCTGCCCACAAACCTCTCTCTGATTCCAGCTTTGACTTTGCTGCTGGTTTCCATAAATCTCAAATTCCCGTGGAAATCACGAGGATCCAAAGGATTAAATAAAGGTGGATGAGGGCACCTCCAAGCTGGTGTGGGCTGGCCATTGTCCACCTGCTTCCCGAGCAGCTCTTGGCACAGGGGCTGGGAAAAGAGAGCTGAGAGGAGAGAAAATTCCCGCTGGGAGAGTGCTCCAGATGACCTGGAAAACAAGACTTCCTTTTTTTTTAATTTTCCCTTTGGAGAGGAGGGATGGCTGCAGCAAATAAATGGTGGAGGGAATTGCCTGGAGTTAATTACTTATCCTGTTTATTGCTGCAATCAGACCGAGCCGGTTTCTAAACTCCCTTAAATCCAAGGAAACAACTGGCAACAACTTGGGGAATGAAAATATCCCCAAAATATCCCCAAAATATCCCCAAAATATCCCCAAAATATCCCCCAAATGCACCCAAGTGTCCAGCAAAGAGCTCAGGGATGTGGCCCAGCTGCTCTCCTGCCCTGGGAGGGATGCCTGGATGTCCCTGTGGAATTCCAGGGAGTTTTGTCACCTCTGGGAATGAGAGGAAATCAGGCTGGGCTCTTTTCCTCTGCTCATTTCTGCTCTCCAGGGTCGCTCTGGTGGATTCCATTTCCTGCAGGAGTTGTGGCAAAGGCTTGTCCACGTGTCAGGGAATGTTGGAATGAGCTGATGGAATCCAAACCACCTCCTCTGCCTTTTCCTTCGTCACCTTCTCCACCAGCCACAGCTTTTCCAGCAGTGTTTATCCTGCTCCTCCAACACCAGGAATTCTTCTCTCCTGTCTTGTGCCTTCACCACTTTCACACCCTGGAATTCTGTGAATGCCTGGACATTGGAATTCCAGAGTAGGAAAATCCCACAAGTAGTAATTGTGGTAATAGATTCTTATTATTACTATTATTATTATTATTATTATTATTATTATTATTATTATTATTATTATTATTATTGTTGTTGTTGTTGTTGTTGTTATTGTTATTTATTAATATAATATTATATAACAATATTTTAATAATATATAATATTATATAATATTATATAATTATTATATTTATTATTATATAATAATATATAATATATAATGTAATATATATTATATATAATATTATATATAAATGTATATTATATATAATATAATATATTTTAATATAATATAACATAACATAATATATATTATATATTTAATATAATAATGATATATAGCATTATTATAATATATATTCTATTCTATTCTATTCTATTCTATTAATAATAATAATAATAATAATAATAATAATAATAATAATAATAATAATAATAATAATAATAATAATAATTTAAAACACCCCAAAACCCACCAATTAATTTCCAAACTATTTTTTTCTTCCATCAGTTTAACCCCACCTCTCTTTACTCAAATCCCTCACTCTGATCCAGGCACTGCCATCAATTTTCTCCTAAAAACCAGAACAAACATTTTGGGAAGCTGGAGCCCTCTCAGGCACCCCAATGGCCCCATTTCATCTTCTCCATCGAGTTCCATTGCAATTATTGACCTTATTTCATATTTTAATGTAATTACACTCGGCCTTTGCTCTGATAAATACCTGAACCAGGAATTCGGACAAGAAATTCAAACACTCTGAGCCTGCTGAGGAGAAAGTGCTGAGAGGGAAGCCCTGGTGCTCAAAGAACTTCCCAAATCAATACAGAATAAATTCATAAATTAACAATCACTCCCACTCAAACATTCACTGCTGGAGGAACACTGCATAATTAAACCACGGGAATGAATAACTAATTAAAATTTCATTTTCATTTTTGGTTCTTTTTTAAGCCTTTGGTTAAAAAAAATTGACTTGGCTACCTGACTTTATTTCTGCTGGAGGTTATGCCAGTCATGACTCCAAACACTGCAGGTTTTGAACTGGATTTGGGCAGAAAGGAAAGGGAAAAGGGGAAAAAGGAACCCCAAAGCAAATATTGCATTTGAAATTCTCCAGAGAAAAACTCTGAAAACACCTCTGAGATCATCCAGCCCAACCTTGGACATCAACTGAACCAAATCAGCTTCTCTAAATTCCGATGATTCCTCACAGATCTCTTGGCTGTTCCGCTGATTTCCTGGGATAAATTCCAAACCAGGGCCCTTGCCTTGGAACACCAGAGTTGAAATCTCAGCTCTCATGCAGGGATGAACAAGGAACAGCCACACAGAGGGAAATTTGAGGGAATGGGTTCCATTAGGGGGCTGAAATACAGGAATTCATCCTTTTGGGAAATATCTGGGAGTTCTGCAGCTTGAGATGTTTGGGCAGGACTGAGCTGGGTGCAGCAGAATGGGAATGGGGCTGTGCTGGGGTTTGGGAATGGGGCTGTGCTGGGGTTTGGGAATGGGGCTGTGCTGGGGTTTGGGAATGGGGCTGTGCTGGGGTTTGGGAATGGGGCTGTGCTGGGGTTTGGGAATGGGGCTCTGGTGGGGTTTGGGAATGGGGCTGTGCTGGGGTTTGGGAATGGGGCTGTGCTGGGGTTTGGGAATGGGGCTGTGCTGGGGTTTGGGAATGGGGCTGTGCTGGGGTTTGGGAATGGGGCTCTGGTGGGGTTTGGGAATGGGGCTGTGCTGGGGTTTGGGAATGGGGCTGTGCTGGGGTTTGGGAATGGGGCTGTGCTGGGGTTTGGGAATGGGGCTGTGCTGGGGTTTGGGAATGGGGCTGTGCTGGGGTTTGGGAATGGGGCTGTGCTGGGGTTTGGGAATGGGGCTGTGCTGGGGTTTGGGAATGGGGCTGTGCTGGGGTTTGGGAATGGGGCTGTGCTGGGGTTTGGGAATGGGCTCTGGTGGGGTTTGGGAATGGGGCTGTGCTGGGGTTTGGGAATGGGGCTGTGCTGGGGTTTGGGAATGGGGCTGTGCTGGGGTTTGGGAATGGGGCTGTGCTGGGGTTTGGGAATGGGGCTCTGGTGGGGTTTGGGAATGGGGCTGTGCTGGGGTTTGGGAATGGGGCTGTGCTGGGGTTTGGGAATGGGGCTGTGCTGGGGTTTGGGAATGGGGCTGTGCTGGGGTTTGGGAATGGGGCTCTGGTGGGGTTTGGGAATGGGGCTGTGCTGGGGTTTGGGAATGGGGCTGTGCTGGGGTTTGGGAATGGGGCTGTGCTGGGGTTTGGGGACACAAATGTGTGTCAGGAAGGTGACACTGGACATCTCCAGGGGCTCACTCGGCCTCTGTGCCCAGGGCAGGGATGGGAATCAAATCTCCCCCGGGTTTACTCAGTGCTGATAAAAATATCTGTGCACCAGGGAATGGAAAAGAGACAGAGAAATCCAGAGAGGGAAAGACAAAGGGGAAAGGGGAAAGGGAAAAGGGGAAAATGAAAGGGAGGAAAGGAAAGGGAGAAAGGGAAAGGGGAAAGGGGAAAGGGGAAAGGGGAAAGGGGAAAGGGGAAAGGGGAAAGGGGAAAGGGGAAAAGGGGAAAGGGGAAAGGAAAGGGGGAAAGAGGAAAAGGAGAAAAGGAAAGGGATAAAAGGAAAGGGAGAAAATGAAAGGGAGGAAAGGAAAGGGAGAAAGGGAAAAGGGGAAAGGGGAAAGGGGAAAGGGGAAAGGGAAAAGGGGAAAATGAAAGGGAGAAAAGGAAAGGGAGAAAAGGAGAGGGAGAAAGGGAAAGGGAGAAAGGGAAAAGGGAAAAAAGGGAAAAGGGGAAAAGGGAAAAAGGGAAAAAGGGGAAAATGGAAAAAGGGAAAAAGGGGAAATGGGAAAAAGGGGAAAAGGGGAAGAGGGGAAAAGGGGAAAAGGGAAAAAGGGGAAAAGGGGAAAAGGGAAAAAGGGGAAAAGGGGAAAAGGGGAAGAGGGGAAAGAGGAAAGGAAAGGGGAAAGGAGAAAAGGAGAAAAGGAAAGGGAAAGGGAGAAAGGGAGAAAGGAGGTAAGGGAAAAGGGGGGGAAGGGAGAAAAGGAAGAAAAGGAAAGGAAGAAAGGAAGAAGAAAGGGAGAAAGGGAAAAAGGGAGAAAGGGAGAAAGGGAGAAAGGGAGAAAAGGAGAAAAGGAGAAAAGGAGAAAAGGAGAAAAGGAGAAAAGGAGAAAAGGAGAAAAGGAGAAAAGGAGAAAAGGAGAAAAGGAGAAAAGGAAAGGGGAAGGGAGAAGGGGAAAGGAAAGATATCCCCCAGATAATTATCCAGAGTGCAAATGAGTTGGAAAAGCAGAAAGCAAAGCCCTCCCAGGCAGCTGTGACGGGAGCAAAAGCAGGACAGGCCTGGAGCCAGGAGATGTGGATGTTGTTATCCAGATCCAAGGAAGAAGTTAATGATATTCCTTACACCAAATGTGCTTTATCATAAACCTGGCTGAGTTTGCACAGGTACAAAAAGAGTTTGCTCAATTGAGCTGACACGGGCGGTTTTATTGAGATAATAAAAGGAACTATCAGGAAAAATAAAAGATAGATCCTTGCTGGAATCAATCAAAAAGCCTTGAAGAGAACTAACAGAAAAGCCAAGCCAGTCTGCCCACCAATTCAGGAGTTTAAAGGAGGCAGAAAAATACATTTCAATTATGCAATCAAAGATCACTGAACAATCCAAAGGCTATAAAAACAGGGCCTTAAATATTAAAATAGATAAATCTGAAATAACCCCAAAGACAGGCAGCTCAATAAAGACAACACCAGTGAGAAGTGATTACAGGGGGAGAACTGAGCAGTTTGTGAATGAGTTCCGTGGGCCTCAGACACTGGATTTGTGCAGGAACATTTTCTTCTGAAGGACTGAAAAGTGCAGGAAAGGAAAAAAGCAGTGAAATAACCAGGAGGTTATTATGGATTTAAAAGGAATATTTAAGATGTGAATGGGAGATGTGCCCCATGGGAAGGAGCTTGGAGCATGAAGAGGAAAAGGACAGGTGAAGCTCCAAGTCATATAGGGAATTAATGGGAATTAAGAGAAGGATAATTGTTTATCTTTAGAAGATAACAAAATTCTGATCTGCAGGAAAATTTACAGGCATGGAAAAAATCAAAGATTTTTACAGAAGACAGGAAATTCCTTCTTCCTGGGTGTTGAATGAATGTTTATTGGGGCAAATCTGGATTTCCCTGGTCTTCAGGTTGTCTTCAGTATTTCCTTGCTGGGTTTTATATTCCAAGGATTTCTCTGGTGGCTGCTGGGATGTTTCCAGGTCACAATTCCAGTGCAGGGATGGAGCTGCTGGACCAGGATGTGAAATTCAGTATTAGGAATAGGAAAAGTCAGAGTTGGAGTTTGGGGTCACAAACATAAACCACGGAATCCCAGGCTCACCAAATCCACTCCAGCTTCAAACATGGATAAGGGAACTGGAGGTGTCAGCGCTCAGGAACACACACAACCACGAATTGTTATATGAAGGTGCTTTATTTAAAGAGCTCTGGGTGTCAGGGGTACACAGACCCAAATCTGACCCCATTTGGTTTTGAGTTGAACATATTTTATACTCTATCGTTATATAATTTACATATTAATTATTAAACTTACATTGTTCTATTGTAAGCATTGTTTTTACCCAAACATGGATTTCTCGTGATCCCCCCTTAGCCCCCTAACATGGTTCCCCATGTTCTCTAAACAATAATTATATCTAATCACATCTAACAATTGTATCATTTATCATATACTGACTACACAGGTGCAGTTTGACCTGATCTTTAGCAAGCACAAGGTCCGACATTTCCCAGGGCCTGCTTTTCCCAGGGCTTTCCAAACCCAACTTTCTTTCTAAATCCCCGAATTTTCTAAGATTTTAGAACCTTTTACTATCAGAGGGAGACACCTCAGATGTGCAGGCAGGGCCTTGGCTCCATCACCAGGCAAATTCCCTTTTTTACCTCATTTTCAGAGGAAACTGAGGAGATTTTCTCCCCTGCAGGGTGCCCTGGCTGGGAATGTTGGGATGGGAATGTGGGGATGGGAATGCTGGGATGGGAATGTTGGGATGGGAATGTTGGGCTGGGAATGTTGGGATGGGAATGTTGGGATGGGAATGTTGGGATGGGAATGTTGGGATGGGAATGTTGGGCTGGGAATGTTGGGATGGGAATGTTGGGCTGGGAATGTTGGGATGGGAATGTTGGGCTGGGAATGTTGGGATGGGAATGTTGGGATGGGAATGCTGGGCTGGGAATGCTGGGATGGGAATGTTGGGATGGGAATGTTGGGCTGGGAATGCTGGGATGGGAATGTTGGGATGGGAATGTTGGGCTGGGAATGCTGGGATGGGAATGTTGGGATGGGAATATTGAGCTGGGAATGTTGGGATGGGAATGCTGGGCTGGGAATGTTGGGATGGGAATGTTGGGATGGGAATGTTGGGATGGGAATGTGGGGCTGGGAATGTTGGGATGGGAATGTTGGGATGGGAATATTGAGCTGGGAATGTTGGGATGGGAATGTTGGGATGGGAATGTTGGGATGGGAATGCTGGGATGGGAATGTTGGGATGGGAATGTTGGGATGGGAATGCTGAGCTGGGAATGTTGGGCTGGGAATGTTGGGATGGGAATGTTGGGCTGGGAATGCTGGGATGGGAATGTTGGGATGGGAATGTTGGGCTGGGAATGTTGGGATGGGAATGTGGGGCTGGGAATGTTGGGATGGGAATGTTGGGATGGGAATGTTGGGCTGGGAATGTGGGGATGGGAATGTTGGGATGGGAATGTTGGGATGGGAATGTTGGGATGGGAATGTTGGGCTGGGAATGCTGGGCTGGGAATGTTGGGATGGGAATGTTGGGATGGGAATGTTGGGATGGGAATGTTGGGATGGGAATGTTGGGATGGGAATGCTGGGATGGGAATGTTGGGATGGGAATGTTGGGATGGGAATGTTGGGCTGGGAATGTTGGGATGGGAATGTTGGGCTGGGAATGTTGGGATGGGAATGTGGGGATGGGAATGTTGGGCTGGGAATGTTGGGATGGGAATGTTGGGATGGGAATGTTGGGATGGGAATGCTGAGCTGGGAATGTTGGGATGGGAATGTTGGGATGGGAATGTTGGGTTGGGAATGTTGGGTTGGGAATGTTGGACTGGGAATGCTGGGATGGGAATGTTGGGATGGGAATGTTGACATGGGAATGTTGGGATGGGAATGTTGGGATGGGAATGTTGGACTGGGAATGTTGGGATGGGAATGTTGGGATGGGAATGTGGGGATGGGAATGTTGGGATGGGAATGTTGACATGGGAATGTTGGGATGGGAATGTTGGGATGGGAATGTTGGACTGGGAATGTTGGGATGGGAATGTTGGGATGGGAATGTGGGGCTGGGAATGTTGGGCTGGGAATGTTGGGATGGGAATGTTGGGATGGGAATGTTGGGATGGGAATGTTGGGTTGGGAATGTTGGGTTGGGAATGTTGGACTGGGAATGCTGGGATGGGAATGTTGGGATGGGAATGTTGACATGGGAATGTTGGGATGGGAATGTTGGGATGGGAATGTTGGACTGGGAATGTTGGGATGGGAATGTTGGGATGGGAATGTGGGGATGGGAATGTTGGGATGGGAATGTTGACATGGGAATGTTGGGATGGGAATGTTGGGATGGGAATGTTGGACTGGGAATGTTGGGATGGGAATGTTGGGCTGGGAATGTTGGGCTGGGAATGTTGGGATGGGAATGTGGGGCTGGGAATGTTGGGATGGGAATGTGGGGCTGGGAATGTTGGGATGGGAATGTGGGGCTGGGAATGTTGGGTTGGGAATGTTGGGATGGGAATGCTGGGCTGGGAATGCTGGGCTGGGAATGCTGGGATGGGAATGCTGGGATGGGAATGTTGGGCTGGGAATGTTGGGATGGGAATGCTGAGCTGGGAATGTTGGGATGGGAATGTTGGGATGGGAATGTTGGGATGGGAATGTTGGGATGGGAATGCTGGGCTGGGAATGCTGGGCTGGGAATGTTGGGCTGGGAATGTTGGGATGGGAATGTTGGGATGGGAATGTTGTGCACTCCACAACTGGTTTTTCTCGTGCAGTTCATGGAGCATTTCTTGGCCAGGGGGTTCTTGCACCATCTCTGGTCCTTTCCCTGCTGTGACTGAGGGAATGAATTCCCAAATGAGAATGAGATGAATGCATTCCCAAATTCCCACAATTCCAGTAAATCCCAGCCTGATGCTGCCTTTGGAGCGAGGCCAAGCTGGGCACGGTGATAAAAGTTCATCTGCCAGAGGAGCACGAGCACAACCCGGCTGTGCTGGACAGGGACCCTCAGGAGCTGAAATCCATGGGCTGATCCCAGCCTGGGCAGGAAAGGGGGAATTCTGTCCCTGTGTCCCTGAGCCCAGGTGAGCCCCCACCTGCAGAGCTGGGGCCCAGCACAGGAGGGACCTGGAGGCACCAAATGATCAGAGGATGGAGCAGCTCTGCTGGGAGGAAAGGCTGGGAGAGCTGGGATTGTTCACCTGGAGAGGAGAACTTTGGGGTGACCTCACTGTGGCCTCACAGAGCCTGAAGGAGCCAAGAGGAAACTGGAGAGAAACGATTTACAAGGGCCTGGAGTGCCAGGACATGGGAGAAGGACTTTCCAGTGCCAGAGGGCAGGGCTGGATGGGATTTTGGGCAGGAATTGTTCCTGGCAGGGTGGGCAGGCCCTGTCCCAGGTGCCCAGAGCAGCTGGGGCTGCCCCTGGATCCCTGGCAGTGCCCAAGGCCAGGCTGGACATTGGGGCTGGAGCAGCTGGGACAGGGGAAGGTGTCCCTGCCATGGCTGGGTGGGATGGGTGATTTTAAGATCTCTTCCCACCCAAAGCATTCCATGATTCCAGGATTCTGTGTGTGCACCTCTGGAACCCCAGACAGCTCTGTTCAGGTGGGCACAGAGTGATCCAAGAGTCCCTGGGGCTGGAAAATCCCTCCCTGTGCCCCATCCCCAGCGTGTCCCCAGCCCAGAGCCCTGAGTGCCACCTCCAGCAGTTCCTGGGACACCTCCAGGGATGGACACTCCAACCTTCCCTTCCAGGCTGTCAAACTCCAGCCCTGAGGTTCAGGGGCCCCTTCTCCCCTCACTCAACCCCCTGAGCCACTGCTGAGCAGTCCCAGCCCTGCACTGGAGCTTTTCAATCCCACAGGAACTCTGCAACCTCATCCTCATCCCCCCTCCTAAGCCCAGCCTACCTTTTCCAGGTCAGCCTTTGGCCTTGGCTTTACTGCACCCCAACCCTGCTCCGTGTCAAAGTGAGGCAGGAATTTTATTCTTCCCCAATTTGGTATCAGCGCAAGACAAGTTACCCATGAAATTCCAATCCAAGTGATGCCACATTGGGCTAAAAAGGCAGGAAAAGGAAAAATCCTGGGAATGTGAATTCATCACCAGTATTGGTGCATCAGCCTAGCGGGGAGACAAGTGACAACACCAGTTTCCAGTTTTGTTCCATGACACTGAGTCTGTGTTAAAAGAGAAAACAGATTTGTTTCATCCAGGAAGGCAAATCCAGGCAGGTGGTGGGAGCTGCTGAGATCCCAAATCCCCTTTTCCCGGCCGGAGCCCCAGGCTGCCCCTCCCGAGCTGAGGAGAATCCACTAAAGCAGCAACTCCTCACATTTGGAGTAATGAAAATCTGGCTACACTGACTTAAGGCAATTCGCAGTTGTTAAATTTAATTTCCCATCAATAAATATAATTACCTAATTCAATTTCTGCCTCTTAATAAAAATGGTTTCCAATGTCGTTAGAGCCTCAATCCCCAATATCTCAGACTGCTCAGGATTATGGGCTGTGTAAATACAATTTCTGCAAGCAGATGGATTTTCCATGCAGATGGAGAAACACAAATTGGAATCAGTGGCTCTGGCAGCTTCCAACACCTTCAACCTGAAAAAAAAAGAGAAACAATAAAATTACAGAGGTTTTTTTATTTCCCTCTATCACACTGAGAAAGGAAAATCTGTGCTTGTGCCTTCCTTAATTTGACCAGGCTTAAGATGTTCCTTTTCAGGAATTTAATTAACTAAAATATATCCCCAGCAGAAAAATTAGGAGCGTCCTCGAGGTTTATTTGACACTCTGCAAACACTGGAGCTTCCTCTTGAACGGGACAATTCCTGCCTGGAATGATGTGTGGATTTTAATGAAGCCACTTGACCACAGCTCTGAGAGCCAGGAGAGGATTTCTCGTCTCAGATCTGTGTCAAAACGTGATTGTGATAAAAGAGCTGCACCGGGGGGTTGGATTGGGAAAATTCCCCATGGGAAAGGGTGGCAGGAACTGGCAGGGGCTGCCCAGGGCAGTGGTGGAGTCACAGCCCTGGAGGTGCCCAAGGAATGTGTGGATGTGGCACTTGGGGACGTGGAGAGAGATGGATGGGTTTGGGTGGAGGGACCCCAAATCCCACCCACCCCACCCCAGCCATGGCAGGGACACCTTCCCCTGTCCCAGCTGCTCCAGCCCCAATGTCCAGCCTGGCCTTGGGCACTGCCAGGGATCCAGGGGCAGCCCCAGCTGCTCTGGGAATTCCATCCCAGCCCCTGCCCACCCTGCCAGGAACAATTCCTGCCCAAAATCCCATCCAGCCCTGCCCTCTGGCAGTGGAAAGTCCTTCTCCCATGTCCTGGCACTCCAGGCCCTTGTAAATCGTTTCTCTCCAGTTTCCTCTTGGCTCCTTCAGGCTCTGTGAGGCCACAGTGAGGTCACCCCAAAGTTCTCCTCTCCAGGTGAACAATCCCAGCTCTCCCAGCCTTTCCTCCCAGCAGAGCTGCTCCATCCTCTGATCATTTGGTGCCTCCAGGTCCCTCCTGTGCTGGGCCCCAGCTCTGCAGGTCCCCACCTGGGCTCACCTGGGCTCACCTGGGCTCAGGGACACCAGGACAGGAAAATCTCTCCTTGGCCAAAATTTCCTCCCCGTGTCCCATTTCCAAGCCTGTGCAGAAGTCACCACTTCAGGGATTGATTTTGAAGCTCACCTTGGGAATTGCACAAAAATTCAGGCACCGAGTGACTGAAAGGCCTTGGTCCAGGAATAAGGTGGAAATCCATCAGTGCCACCAGCTGCCACCTGCAATCCCAACCATTCCTGAGCACCTTGAGAGCAGGAGAAGTGGGAGAAGAGGGAACGAAGGCAGCCTCAAAAAAACCAAACCAGATAAAACTTTGCAGAATACAAATCAGAGCTCAACCACAGCTGGTGTGGAGCTTTTAATTGCTTTTAAGGGAAGCAAATCCCCAAGGGCTGGGAAGATGGGACAGCTTGAGGTCTGGAGTCATTTACCAAGTCTATTGTTCTGAGGTGCCTTCAGGCAGAATCACTTCTCTCTTTGCTGGACTTTTTTTCTTTTTTTTCACATTATTTAGCTGTGGGAAGCCTGCCATGCTCAGATTTGTTTATGTTTTCCTGGCAATTAGGAAATCAGGTCTGATGGGATGGGGAGGGTGCTCCCAGCAGGGCAGGATCTGATGGCACCAGGGCAGGGACACCCCCAAACCCCACCTGCAGCTTCCCAGGCTCCACTTCCATGTGCTGGGAATGCCTTTTCCACCTGAACAGAAATGGAGTTTTCTCCTTTTCCATCACAGGAAGCTCCGTGGGGAGTTCCAGCAGGGAGGAAAAGGATAAATGCACATTGTGCCACCCAAATTCCAAAGAGAATCTTTGTTTCTTCCCATTTCTCTCCCTGCACAAACATCATTCCCTTCACGCTGCCTCTCCCCATTCCCAGCCACTGGAAAAAAGTTCCCAGATTTTCACTTGGAAAATCAGACTCCAGGCTCAAGCACAAACTGGATTAAAATGATAGAAATGATCCCAAAAATCTCAGGAAGTTGGGAAACAAGGAAATCTCCCTCCTGGGGAAGGCTTGGGACCGTGGTAAAGTTATTTTAACCTTCAGACCCTCTGAGCAGCCAGGATTGATTCCTGGAGATCAGAGCCAACACAGGGAGAGCTCGGGATTTCCCGGGGTATTTTCTCTGCCAATCCATCCCAGATGTCCAGGAGGGAATTCCCTGCCAGGATGGGCTGGGCCAGAGGAGGTTCCTCAGCCAGGAACAGAGATGGGTTTGTCCATGTGCCTCTGCCAGGGATCTCAGCAGAGCTCTGGGGTGGTTCTGTGGCTCTGAGCATTCCCTTTCCCCTGCCCTGCTCCCCACTGGAGCAGCTTCACCCCAGCTCAGCTCCCCTGTGTCGCTCTATTGGGAACGGCGAGAAGAACGACACAAACTCTCATGGAGTCAATCAGGAGAATTTCTCCCAGTTTATTACTTCAGGTCTTTTTTATAGACTGATGTGGAAAGTACAGAAAGGAAACTCTTATTGGTGAGTGAACTAACACATCACCATCATTGCTCAGTGGGGCACAGCACCCCTGACTTTGTCCTGCAAAGAAAACAAGGAACAGACAAACAGCACCTGCAAGGCTGTTCTCTGTCTCTGAGGATTGTTTTAATTCCTCCTTATGATTTCCCAGGCCACTTTCTCAGGCATGGCTTAGAAATTATGTAGCCTGTAATTTCTACAGGCACTCTGTTTCAGAGTTAGCATCCACACCCCTGCACACGGGGCTCTGAGAAACAAGGGAAAGGAAACCACAATTGCTGGGGAAATCCTGGATCCCACACTTCTTCTGGCTCTGCCTTTGTACCTGCACCAACATTTCTCTTTCTTTTATCACCATTTTCATTATTGATGGGGGCTTCATGCCAGCTGGAATCAGCAATTAACACCCATTAATCAAAACTCCCCACAATTCACAAGTTCTGGGAAGTTTTTGTGAGAAGGACACTCCATCTTCATCCTTTGTGTGAAGAGAACAAACAGCGGCTCAGGACGAGGTGTGCCCATCAATCCCTGAGTCTGAGTTGTGCAATCCTCATGCAAAACCCTGACAAAACCTGACAAAATCACCCTGACAAGTCCCTGATTCCCCCACTCCTCCCTTTTGTCCTGTGCTGGTGTGACAGCCCCTGGTTTATCTGCCACCAGGGGCTGTTCTTCATGGCAAAGTTGATGCACTTCTTTGCTTTTTCCCTTTTCTTCTTTTTGTCTTTCCCTTTTCCATAATTTATTCTTTAAAGATAACACCGCTGGCAATGAAGAACTGCACCTGAACTCTGACAAACTCCCCAGAAGCTCCTCAGCCACTCTGAGGAGTCTGCAATAAATCAGGTGTTTCAGCCAGGCTGAACAGACAGGTTGGAAACCAGGCAGAAATAACTGCAAATGAAGTGACTTTGTTCTAAATGCAGCCAAGTCAGGGCCTGCTGATACTGTAGAAATATTGTTCTCTGAATTTCCTTTCTCTCCATAAGTTTCTTCCTCATCACACTCCTGGCTCGGTGTTATCTCAGGAAATGTAAATATCAGTTTAATTTGGTTTGGCTGCAGCTCTGCTGGGAGCTGCCCTGGCTTTAGGGAGAGCACTGGGCTGTTCTGCTCAGGAGGGAGGGAGGTGAAGGGTGAGGCTGTGCTTTTGGGGGGGAACGTTTTCATCACAGCCTCTCTGAGGTGGTGGATGGTGAAGGACATCACCCCATCCCTGAGCACTGGGGATCACAGGGAGGATCTGGGGATCCTGTGCCATTCACACATCTCCCCATCCCTGAGCACTGGGGATCACAGGGAGGATCTGGAGGATTTGGGGAGGATTTGGAGGATTTGGGGAGGATTTGGGGAGTCTGTGCTGTTCACAGATCACCCCATCCCTGAGCACTGGGGATCACAGGGAGGATCTGGAGGATCTGGGGAGGATTTGGGGATCCTGTGCCATTCACACATCTCCCCATCCCTGAGCACTGGGGATCACAGGGTGGATTTGGGGAGGATTTGGGGAGCCTGTGGAGTGCCCATCCCCTGAGCACTGGGGTTCACAGGGAGGATTTGGGGATCCTGTGCTGTTCCCACATCACTCCATCCCTGAGCACTGGGGTTCACAGGGAGGAGGATCTGGAGGATTTGGAGATCCTGTGCTGTTCACAGATCACCCCACCCCTGAGCACTGGGGTTCACAGGGAGGATTTGGAGGATTTGGGGAGGATTTGGGGATCCTGTGCTGTTCCCACATCACTCCATCCCTGAGCACTGGGGATCACAGGGAGGATCTGGAGGATTTGGGGAGGATTTGGAGGATCTGGGGAGGATCTGGGGATCCTGTGCTGTTCACAGATCACCCCATCCCTGAGCACTGGGGATCACAGGGAGGGTGGAGGATTTGGGGAGGATTTGGGGAGCCTGTGGAGTGCCCACCCCTGAGCACTGGGGTTCACAGGGAGGATCTGGAGGATTTGGGGATCCTGTGCTGTTCACAGATCTCCCCACCCCTGAGCACTGGGGTTCACAGGGAGGATTTGGATGATTTGGGGAGGATTTGGGGAGGCTCTGCTGTTCAGAGGGGATGTGGGAGAAGGGAGGGATCAAACCCCAGCCCAGATGGAGCCACTGTGAGACCCCCCTGAGCTGCCACAATCTCCTTCCTCCCAGCCCCTCAAATGCTGCTCCTGAGGTTTATCCAGCCCAGCACTTGATCCCAGCCTGGCCAGAGATTGGTGATGAAGGGAAAAGCAGAGCACAAAGCTCCCCTCAGCCCCAGCCCTGCAGGGACAGTGATGGAGCTGTGACAGCAGCACCTCCCGTGCTTTAACAGCCACAGATGAGCTGATTCTCCTTGATTTTATTAATTACCTCTTCACCCTGCCACTGGAGAGATCCTCCAGCAGCTCCACAGTTTAATTAAACCCCCAAATTGCTTCTCTTCTGGAGGTGCTGGGTTTTCCTTTTTCTCCCAGGAATTTCACTGTACAGAGCAAGACACCCCCGTAGGGTTCCTGCTCTGAAAGGGAGACAATTGTCATTCCCAATCCTCGTTTTTCACCCATCCCAGCACCAGAAAAACCTGGTGGAGAGAGTGCAGGGAATCCCCTGCCCTGCTGGGACAGCTGGGGCTGTTCACCTGGAGAAGAGGAAGATCCAGGGAAACCTTAGAGCCCCTTCCAGACTCATTCCAGCCTCAAAGACACAAACTTCATTTTCCTCTTTATCCAACATTTCACCACCGACCTCTGGTTCCTTCTGGACAGAGAAAACTCCGTTTGCAATTATCCCTGGGCAGGAGGCAGGTTATTCCAGGGCTGTCCTTGGCTACATCAGACACTAAATGCAAATGCTCAAGTGCTCAGAACTCGCCGCTTCCACGCTTCAAGTACACAGGAAAAAATACCAGAAAAAAAACCACAAACACAAAGAAAACAGGGATGACAATCTCTCCTCCTCACAGGGCTTCCAAGAGCCTCTCAGCATTCAGAGAATTCCTGCTATTTCTCCTCTCTCAGGATGTTTTATCCCACACCATTTGCTGTGGTGGGAGCTGCCCCTGCAGACACCGGGCTCAGAAACGCCCATCAGGAGAGTTTTTTGTTATTCACAATAATTATTATGAACCATCCCATGGCAAGGATCTGTTTCACCCTGTCAGCCCCTACGGCTGAGGGCTCCAATAAAGGATTTCAGCACGAGCTGAATGCTGTAAAATTCATGACAGAACGGTTGGGTTGGAAGGGACTCAAGCTCCCAGAATTCAAATCTCATTTTCTGGGGATATTTGATCCCAGCAAGGACCAGCTAAACAAGGTAATTTGGTCCAAAGCCTGGCAATGCAGCATGGAAAAGACAACAGCAGCTGATTTACTCCTCAGCCTCAGAAAGGTTTTCACTCCAGCCCTGGCAGACAAGCACAGAACTCAGCCCAGGATCTCCAGCAGAGCTGGAGAAACAATTGATTTTTCAGTTCAGTAGCCAAATTGGAAAAGTAAATAGTCTGAAATTACCCAGAATGGGGTTTTTTGTTGGTTTTCTTGTTGAATTGAAGCGTGGGCTGAGGAGCTGCAGCTTCTCCAGCAGCCTGGCCCGTGGGATTTTCCAGCCAGCGCAGGAATGGGCAGGATCCAGCACCTTAATTCCTCCAAAAAAGGGGTTTTGTCATCACCCTGCCACTCCCCAGCTGCCCCTCCTGTCAGGAGCTGTGGAGAACCACCAGGTCCCCCCTGAGCCTCCCTTCCCCATGTTGGAGTCTGAAATACAGACTGTGTGCCCTTGCTTTTAATGTTTAGTTCTGGGATTCAAGAGAGCACTGAATTTCATATAACATGAAATTCATGAGCATGTTTTCATGGTGATACATGAAAACAAATGTTTGTAGTTAGATAGAAAAAGCTAAAAGTGTAGGTGTGTAGATTAGAAAGTTTCTTAAATCACTGGGTGAAAAAGTAGTTTAGAGAACAGGAGACAAGATGGAGGATTTAGGGTGTTGTCCCTTGTCCCTTCTTCTTTCTTCTTCATGTTCTTCTCCTGGAGGTTTTTGGGTAGTAGTGAGTGATTGGATAGAAAATGCCGCAGTGCATCACAGAGGTGATGGGTCATTGGGTCATTAAGAAAAATAATATACGTGTCTATTGTTAATTGGATAAAAATAGGTATAAAGATAAAAGAACTGCGTAGTTCGGGGCCATTTTGTGTATCAGACCTGAAGTGTGCCACAAAGCCTTGTTTGTACCATCAGAAGAAAGAAATGTACCAAATTGCAAAGATTAACCTTGTGTAACCAGCCTGGAGAGACCTGTTAACTTTTGTAAGGATCCTGCAATAAACACGAGAAACAAGATTCTAACGAGCTCGAGAGTTTATTTCGAATAATGAGAACTGAGATATAAGTGGAACTCCCCACGAGGGAGGATCCCAGAAAAATTCAGCCCAGAGAAGGCTGGGAGACTATAGAAAGCTGTATTCACAGAGAATTGAGCCCAGAGAAGGCTGAGAGACTAGAGAAAAGATATATCCACAGAGAACAGAGCCCAAAGGAGGCAAGGAAAAGAGAGACAGAGGTAACACCCCAGGGTTTGGGTTGGTGCAGGAGGAAGCTGAGCCAGCAGATCCAACACCAAATTCCCAGGAACAGCTGCAGGATTGGCATCCCCACAGATCCTGGACAGGAGCTGTGAACAGGGAATCCTTTTCAAGCCAGCCAGACACAAATGAGATCTCTCAGCCAAACCCAGCCACAATTAACCAATAATTATAAATATTTGCTAAAAATGACTGAAAAAGTTATTTCTGTTTCGAATTAGAAATGCAAAATCTGTGAATTCTGCTTTACATTTATTTAGAAAGATAATAATCTCCTGAAGACAATAAGAAATTCTTTACCAAATACTCAGAGATGCTCTTTCCAGTATTTTCTTAAAACTAATCAAGTTCGAAATCCCAAGTTTCCTTTTATAAACAAGGTCATAAAATGCCTTAAAAATCTCCCAGGAAATTCATGGAAATTTATTCAGTCTGGTAGGAGAGAGTAAATCTCTGTTATGCTTGTGGATCCTTCCCCAATCCTTGTACATTTTAATTAAGCCCATTAATTTTACAGAATTGCTGCTTGTTTGTTGCTGGATTGTTGCTCCGAAGAAAGCAGCTTTTTTTTTCAATGGAAATTAAATTCCAAAAGCTTCAAAGTAAGTTTTTCTACCAATCCAGCACTGAAACCAGCACTGAGAAACTCAAAATATTTCCTGCTGCATGGAGAGCTTGGTTTGGTTTTCTGGTTTGTCTAATGTCATGAAAAAATTATTAATTTTATTATGGGTCCACTGAGAAAATCCTCAAGCCCCGTGTCATTCCAAAGGATCCTGAGCCATTAACTTCTGTCTAAGGTTATTGGAGGAATTTCCATCTGTCATTGTGGCTTCCAGGCCAAATTTCCTGAATTTCTAATCATTCCCTGACCTGGTTTGATTATTTGCAGCAACTCTTCCACCTCTGAGATTTGATTTTATCTCAATCTTTATCAGCACTCAAAAATTCAATGCCAATTAAAACATCCTCAGGGAAAAATGTGTTTGTAGTTTGACAAATATCCCATAAAGCCGCTCAGGGTTGGGATTGAACGATCAGAAATCATAAAAATATGGAATGGTTTGGGTTGGAGGGTCCCCAAATCCCTCCCAGTGTCACCCCAGCCATGGCAGGGACACCTTCCCCTGTCCCAGCTGCTCCATTCCCTGGCCCTGGGCACTTCCAGGGATGGGCATCCACAATTTTCCTTGGGAATTCTTCTCATAATTGACACCAAATCCATGCAAAACCTGTCACACAACAAGTTCAGAGAAGCAGACTTGAAAATCTCCGTGTTCTCTGTCTAAATTACTGTCAGCACTGGAAAAAAAAAAACAACAAAAAAAAAACACAACAAAGAACAACTTACTTCAGTGTAGGGAGTTAAATTGTCAGAAGAATTCCTTGTGTCTCCATAAAGGGAACATAAATCCTGGCAAAACCCATTCTCTATCCAAAACAACTCATTCTCCAGGTTGTGTTTTCCCAGGCTGCCTCCGGAACCTGTCTGGGAGGAAAATGAAGAACGAGTACATGAAGGAAATCATAATTTACAATATGTTCTGAAGCCAGGCTGCATTTAAAACAACTGGAATTTGAGATCTGCTTGTCAGGGAAAAAAAAAAAAAAAAGGAAAAAAAAAGCTAACAAGGAAACCATGTAAATGCTGTGAGTTTGTTTTGCTCCTGCTAAAAATGCTGGAAGTGTCTGACAAATGCCAGTAATGAGCTCCCATCTCCAGGTGGAAGGAGAGGGAGACTCGGTGGAGGCTGCAGGGAGTGGAAAAACAGGGAAACCATGGAAAAGCAGAGGCAGCACCAAAGGGAGCCGAGTCTCTGGGTGTTTTCCTTGGAATCCAAGGAATAAACTGATTTTTTTCTTGGGGGGAAAAAAAAAATTAATTCTCAAGAATGGTGAATTTTTGTGGGTTGTGAGGTTTGTGCCCTCTGGCATTGCTCCACGAGAAACAGATCCCAGAATCCCAGACTGGTTTGGGTGGGAATGGGCATTAAAATCCATCCTATCCCAGCCCTGCCGTGGCAGGAACAGCTCCCACTGCCCCAGGGCACCCCAAGCCCTGTCTAGTGACACACAACATGGTCAAAGACCCATTTTCCTTCAGGAAGAAGTTAAAATGAAGGAAAATGAAGTATTATTATTGAAAATAAATATTATTGAAAATAAAAATTAAATTCCCACCAACTACGAGCACAGCTGTCAGCGTTCAGGAACACACACAACCACCAATGATTATATGAAGGTGCTTTATTTAAAGAGCTCTGGGTGTCAGGGGTACACAGACCCAAATCTGACCCCATTTGGTTTTGAGTTGAACATAGTTTATACTCTATCGTTATATAATTTACATATTAATTATTAAATTTACATTGTTCTATTGTATGCATTGTTTTTACCCAAGCATGGATTTCTCGTGATCCCCCCCAGCCCCCTAGCATGGTTCCCCATGTTCTTTAAACAATAATTATATCTAATCACATCTAACAATTGTATCATTTATCATATACTGACTACACAGGAGCAGCTTGACCTGATCTTAGCAAGCACAAGGTCTGACATTTCCAGGGCCTGCTTTTCCCAGGGCTTTCCAAACCCAACTTTCTTTCTAAATCCCCGAATTTTCTAAGATTTTAAGACTTTTTACTATCACAGCCAAGCTCCAATCCTTGAGGTTCTCCATGGGTGCAGAGGGAGAGCATCCTGAAGAAGATCCAGGCTTGATCCACACATGGGAGCTGGAGATCCATGGGGGTCCCTCCCAGCTCAGGATATTCCGAGAGTTCTCCTTTGCTCCAGCTCCCACCCTGTGCACACCACTCCTGTCTGTGCCCATCCAACCCCCTGCCAAAGAGCATTTCTGCTCCTCTCGCCTGTCCAACCTCCCTTTCTTGGGCTCTCTCCTTCCCTTCACCAGGAAACAACATCTTCTCTCAATCCCAAAACAAACAAGGATAAACTAAACCTGACGGAGTGATGGAAAATCCTGATCAGCCAGTCCAGCTCCTGACCCTGCACAGGACACCCCGAAATCCCTCCCTGTTCCCGGCAGCACTGTCCAAACTCAGCGAAGCCCTGCCCATGGGGAATGAATTTAATGTCTGGAAGACAAAACCTCAGTCCTACACTGCCAGTCCAGGCCTCAAAAATTATACAAAAATCCCAATTCCTCCTTCCAGCCTCACTCCAAACCCCCCCAACAATTCCTACTCTCCATCTCCAGCTCTTCGCCCAAGGCTCCTAAAACACCACGTGGGGATTTGGGAGCCCCATTTGAAACAAATTGTTTTAATTAAAGCAGTAATTTCCGACCCTGAGAGATGTGAACTATTAAAGAGCTGCCAGGAGGGAGAGGCGCTGATGGAGAGCAGCAGCAATTCCAGCCCAGCTGCTGCTGCTTCTCCGGGAAAAGGGCTGGGAAAGCAGAGCCAGGAGCTGCTCAGCAGCACCCAGAGCTCTCCCAGGAAGGATTCTCCCTGCAGGAACACCCAGAAATTCCCTCTCTCAGCTGCTGAGCCCTGGGAGGGCTCAGGAATGGAAGGGATGGATCTCCCCTCCAGGACACAGCTCCTCAAAATGGGCACAGAGCAAAGGGGGCAGAGCACGTTTGCACTGGTGGAAGGGAATTCTCTGTCTGAGGAAATTCTGCTGGGCTTCTCCAATCTTGGGGGGATTCCTTTGGGATGGCCCACAGCTCAGGAGGATTCAGAATTGTCAAGTTCATGCGCTCTTTTTCCCATAAAAATGGATCTTATCCAACCCCAAATCAAATTCTTGGGGGCTTCCCTGGAAATGCCAAAGTCGGCCAAAAGAAGAAATTTTATTTTATTTTATTTTATTTTATTTTATTTTATTTTATTTTATTTTATTTTTATTTTACTTTATTTTATTTTACTTTATTTTATTTTACTTTATTTTATTTTACTTTATTTTATTTTACTTTATTTTACTTTATTTTATTTTACTTTACTTTATTTTATTTTACTTTATTTTATTTTACTTTATTTTGCTTTATTTTATTTTATTTTATTTTATTTTATTTTATTTTATTTTATTTTACTTTATTTTATTTTATTTTATTTTATTTTATTTTATTTTATTTTATTTTATTTTACTTTATTTTACTTTATTTTATTTTACTTTATTTTACTTTATTTTATTTTATTTTATTTTATTTTATTTTATTTTATTTTATTTTACTTTATTTTATTTTACTTTACTTTATTTTATTTTACTTTACTTTATTTTATTTTATTTTTTTTCCAGGTTGTAACTGGAAGGAAAACAAGAAGAACCTCCATCAACAATAACAATTCCAACGATTTATCCAAGAGCCACCTTTCTTCTTCCACAATGAACCGTCCCCATTATCACTCCTGGTTCTGGACAATTCACAAATTCAAACCTCAGAAGGCAAAATCTGCTTCTTGCTACAAAGGTCAACATTTCTCATCCACACTTGTTCCATGTTTGAGGGCTGAATTTATGCCATGGCCTGGCCTTGGGCACTGCCAGGGATCCAGGGCCTTCCCTCCCTGCCAGGAACAATTCCTGCCCAAAATCCCACCCAAATCTTTAAATTAAACCTTTTTTCTATTTAGCTGTATTTCAGCATTTTCAGGACTTAACCATTCTCAAGAAAACCACCCTGTTCTGGAAGCCAGGAGATCAAAATTTCACTTCTAGGCACCATCGACTCTCCTGAAATAATCCAGAATTATCCATATTTGGAAACACAAAAAAAATTAAATTAATTAAAAGCCATTTTTGCAATGTGGATCGCTGGTGAGGAAAACAATTCTGTTTCAGAGTGAAAAGCATGGGAGCAAAACTCCTGAGGGGAAAAAATACAACAACAATAATTAAACCACCCCAAACATTTCCCAACCAAGATCTCCAGGATTTGCTGCCAATGACATCCAGTTTTCCCTGGGATTTCTGTGCAGGGAGCCCAGAGCAGCTCCCTGTGCCACCCACGGCCCCGCAGGGCGGCTCATTCCCCCAGGAATTCCTGGAGCCAGCAGGAAATTTGGGATTCTTGTTAATAACTCCCTCCTTGCTTGGCTGCCAGCTCGTTAAATCCCGAGGAATATCGATATCTGTTTCAGGGAACTCTTTTTTCCCGTCCATAACCCCGGTGTCACCTGGATCCTCAGCTAAGGGACACGGGCAGGTGACACCGAGCTTCACCCCCCAGCTCTGCTGCAAGAGTTAAATAACATTAAACAGAATTAAAGAAAAAAAAAAATAACATTAAACAGAATTAAAGAATAAAAAAATAACATTAAACAGAATTAAATAATAAAAAAATAACATTAAACAGAATGAAAGAATAAAAAAATAACATTAAACAGAATTAAAGAATAAAAAAATAACATTAAACAGAATGAAAGGCCGGAATCACAGGCAGATCAGGCCCCTTCAATCCCACTGCAGGATGTTTAACCAGACATCCCACAAGGGCAAACAGATAAATTAAAGTTTCCCGTTGCAATCCCGGGGACAACGGGAGAATGCTAAAGAGGGAGCGTGGGGGAACGTGTGGGAGCAAAATGTTTTGCCTTATTTTTAATTTAAATGTAGTTCTGGAGATGAAGAGCCTGGAGGCGCCGAGCATGGCCAATCAAAGCTCTCAGGATGATTAAATCCTCTGAGCACACCGAAATCACCACTGCCCAGCACCGCTCCGCTCATCTGAGGAGGAATTTTTTCCAGAACAAAGTTGCTTTTTTCACCTTTCATTTTTTATTTTTTTTTTTTTTCCTAAAGTATTTTCAAAAAAAACATGATTTCTCTTTGGCAAAGGAACCCTTTGAAGCGGCCCAAATAGCCTTTGAAGTGAAAATAGAGGAGTTATTTTGTATTCATGCACCCTATTTCCCTCCCCTCCTCCCAAAAACGGAGGTGCAGAACTCGGTGAATAATTTATATCCTGGAATGGGCGGCCTCAGCTCGTGACACCAGAGGCGTTCAAGGGAGCAAAATGGCACTAAAATATAACTGGAGAGATCTTGGGGTGCAAATCAAAGACACTGGGTGGAAATGCTGCTGAATTAGTGCAGGTGGAGAGGCACCAACTGGATGGCAGAAGGTTGCAACGGCGAAAATTCGGGAGGCATTAATGGGCTGGTAAAAATGTGGCTCTTTGGAGCTGTCAGCCTCGATTAGAAAAGCTAAAAAATTTATTAAACCTCGGTGAATGTTGCTTTTCTCAGTCACAAAGGCCATTAAGAACTCCTGGAAGTGGTGGATGCCACACAGTCCATTAGCAGCTGGATGTTAAGGCTGTTCTCTCCCTCCTTCCATCCCCATAAATGTATTTCTCTCCTCTAATATTTCCTAAGAGGCTCCTGTGGCGCAGATTTTCCTTTGTACATCTCTCCTCAGCCTCAGAACAAATGAGACTGGCTGGTCTCACTCAGAAACTAAAAGTTTTCAGGTAGTTCTCTGCAGAATGATGAAAAATCCCACAGGTTCCAGAAAGCAATTGGTAAATAAAGGCTCCTGCTTCCATAAAAAGCAATTTATTAAACACAAATGTTCGGCAATGTGAAGTGTTTTACTGCTGCAAATTCAATACTGCTCGAAACACACTCTGAAGTCAATAACCCAGCAGTAAAAGCAGCAGCACACACACAAATGTCTCATCTTGTTCCACAAGTCACCATTTTCTCCCACACAAAATTCCCATCAAAACATCAGCGTCCAATTCTTACCTGAACTGTCCAGCTGAAGAAACAGCAACCTGCCTTTTTATTTTTTACTTTTTTTTTTTTTTTTTAATAATTCCTCAGCACTTAAATCCCTTTTCATTTATGTTGGATGTTTAGGAAGAAGGAAATAGTCTTCCTGGGGAAAAAAAAATAAAAATCATGCAAATAAATCATGCAACAGGAAAGCTCATAAATCTGCATTTATATTGGAAGTAAAACTGAACTCACCAGAGGTGATTTACTGCCTCTAATAATGAATGTGACTATTGGGTCCTTAGATTTTCATTAGCGTGGTGAAAGAATTTATTTTATGTGCAAATATTTAAATACCCGTAGAAAGCAAATGTAAAAATATTGCAAATATTAAGCCTCCAATTACTCCGAGTTATGTGAAAATTCATTGGAAGATAATTTCCTGCCTGCAGAAAAATAGATTGTCAGAATCTGGGGTTCCTGCTTTGCCAGGGAACCCGAGGAATTTGATGGCTTTGTTTGGCTGAGGAAATGTGAGCGTTTCCCACAGGAAGGGGCAGGGGAGGCTGAGTGTGGATGCTGAATGCCAGAGATCAGCACAGAGTGGGAAACTGAGTCACAGAACCTCAGCACAGAGTGGGAAACTGAGTCACAGACCCTCCTCCCTCCGGCCTGAGGATGTGTGAGGAGCAATCCAAGCAGTCCTTGGAGAGGGAAAACAACCTGTGCAAGGTGGAGCATTGTCACCCTGAACATCAGGCTTTTCGACGTTGTTTTCATCATTTCCAGCTACTTTCCCAGGAAAGTAACTATAAACACAAATATTTATACATTCCATTAAAAATTTGCCTTTTGATGGACGTCTCTCACGGCCAGTGTGGTTGGGAAGGTGGTGACCTGACTATCCAATCCCTGGTCATTGTCAAAAATCTATAAATACTGAAAGAATAAATAAACTTTCTTCTTATTTTATCACACTTCGAGCTGTGTCTTTGTGAATCATTTTGTGTCCAACAGTGACAGAGTTTGTTCCTTGTTTGCTGTAAGGAACAGCCAAGGGTGCTGTTCCAGCTGTTCCAGTGATGTGCTGGTTCCATGGGCAGTGGAAGTTTCACCTTCTCAGAGCTGTCCATGAAAAGAGGAGCTGGAAGAATAAAAAGTGCTGGAAGAATAAAAAGTGCTGGAAGAATAAAAAGTTCTCTCTTTGCAGCTGAAGCTTGGGAGCCTGTGTGGTCACTCTGCTGTTCCCAACACGGTGAGACACAACTTTGGACAGGAGAACTTTGGGGATTCCTCCTTATGAACCCTGGAATGGTTCAGGCTGGAAGAGATCTCAGAGTCCAACCATTCCCAGCAGGGCCAAGGCCACCACTGACCACGTCCCCAAGTGCCACATGCCCAGGGCTTTAAAGCCCTGCAGGGATGGGCACCCCAGCCCTGCCCTGGTGTCACGGGGTGGCTTCACCTTTAAGACAGTTTTGAGAGCTGAGGAAGTTGAAGCTGCTGGTGGCTGATGGGAGTCTTTTCTCCCGACTAATTATCGATAATTTCTAAAAATTGACAGCAGTTTTGACCATTGAAAAGTGAGATCAACTTGTGAACACCACCTTAGGATGTAAAGCCAGAGCTCTCTTGTTCTCTTTGTGTTTCCAGCACAAGGTAACAGGCTCTGTCTCGGCCTCCTCCCCCATGTGAAATAAGAAGAGTGAACTGATGACAGATTTCCAGGCAGCTGGCATCAGAGAAATAGAAAACTATAACAGAAAGAGTTTTCTCATGAGAAACTCCATAGATTAGCAGAAAACTTCTGTTTCTCTACAAAGGCTGATGAAAAGACTCTAACAGAAATTGAGACTGTTTTAAACACCAAAGTTCAAAGCTTTTTGTCTCTATGTTATCACGTGTACAAGGAAATGGTTAAGTAGTGGAAGATAAAAGAGTTTTCTGGAAGTTTATTCTAGTTTTCTTATTCTTGTAGTTTTGTTAATAAATTTTCTTTATTTCCTTTTAAGTTTTAAACCTGTTTTGCTCTTGTTCTAATCCATATCTCACAGCAAGACATAAGTAATTTTTAGTTACTGCTTTAAAACCATGACACCTGGGCAGCTGTGCCAGGGTTTGACCACACTTCCAGGGAAAAAAACTCTTCCTAAAACCCAGCCTGACCCTCCCGTGGAGAATCTTGACCAACTCCTCGCTCAAAGAGAGCAGAACCTGTGACTTTGCTGGTGGTTTGGAGGAGAGGTGACGAGTTCTTGCTGTCACCAAGGGACGGTGGTTCCAGCCTTTCCTGATGGATGCCGGGATGAGAAGGACACGGAGCGTTGGAGCGAGTCCAGAGGAGGCCAGGGAGGTGTAAGAGGACTGGGAGATCTCACCTGGTGCTCACCTGGAGGGGAGGAGGTTGTGTGGAGCCCTCCCAGCACCTTCCAGGCTCTGGGGGTCACAGGAACTGGAGAGGGACCTTCAGCAGGAGCTGAAAGGAGCACTGGGTACAAACTGAAAGTGGGGAAATTCAGCTGATTTTGGGGCAGGAATTGTTCCTGGCAGGGTGGGGAAGGGCTGGGATGGAATTCCCAGAGCAGCTGGGGCTGCCCCTGGATCCCTGGCAGTGCCCAAGGCCAGGCTGGACATTGGGGCTGGAGCAGCTGGGACAGGGGAAGGTGTCCCTGCCATGGCTGGGGTGGGATGGGTGGGATTTGGGGTCCTTCCAACCCAGACAATTCCATGATTCCATGGTGGTGGAAGATGAAGGAGGGCCACAAACACCCTGAGCTGCTCCTCAAAATGAGCAGCAGTCCCAAGGGTCCTGCAGGCCCCAAGTTCAGACAATTCCCTGCAAGACAAAGCAGAAAACGCCACAAATGCTCTCATTTCACATCTCATGTGGTCACACCACAATTACCAGGACACAAAAGCCTTTTTTTCCTCCAGATGCAGAGTTCTGGTGATTTGGAACCATTAGAGTCCAGCTCAAACCAAAAATAATCTTAATGGCAATGAAAGTTCAGCTCTTCCCTCTCAGCACAGGAGGATGGCAGAGAATTCCTCTTGGGTTTATGTGATTTGAGTTGATCACTCCGTGCCTACTTACCTTAAACAACCACCTGTGAGCTGTGATGCTGCTTTATTTTTCAGAGCTTCAATAAAGGAAATGCTGCAATTTTGTAAATTATAGCCCCGCCATCGATAGCTCCATTTCCAATGTGCTTATCTTATCTCGTGCTTAAATCAAATCAAACACTTCCCTTAACAGCAAGCCCTGCAAAACCCTGACAGGACAAAATGCAGAGGGAAATCTGAGATGTGATTTAACTTGATTGCAAAAGGCACTTGCCAAAAGAGGATTGGAGTGCCAGGGTAGGAGGGCTTTGCTCCAGCCCTCCCCGAGGAGTTAGCACTGAATTCCATCAGTTCAGCAATTAGGGAGGCAGATTTCCACAGCCACAATTCCCATTTTTTCCTCATATTTGGATCTGTGACAAAAGGGTTTTGGTGGGAAGGGACTTGAATCCCCTCCAGTGCCACCCCTGCCACGGCAGGGACACCTCCCTCTGCCCAGCCCCGGTGTCCAGCCTGGCCTTGGCCACTTCCAATCATTTTAAACTCTGAGACCTGATTGCAGGAGGCTCAAATTAACTCCCCTCCAATGTCCAAAGAGTGGGGGTTGCAACAGGCCCCTCCCCAGCCTGTTCCCCTCCTCAAAACGCTGCCTGGTCACAGACTTGTATCCAAAATAAATGCTGGATTTTATGCTCACCTTCCATGAGCTGCCCCCAGCACCTCAACTCGGATGAACGCCTGTTTATCCATTTTAATTGGATATTAAAGTGTGTTTTGTGGCTCCAGCCCAAACATCAATGGCATATTAACTTACATTAGCTTTAACAACAACAAGAAACCCAACCCACCGTTGGCACATGGGCGATTATTCTGCAATTATCCAGAAATCAAATTAGCCACTAATTGCTCTGACAGGTGCCTAATTGCTTCTCTAAACAGGGGGTGAGACTCTGCCCCTGGGTTTTCCACCAAGCACCGAAAATAGGAAGCAGCAAGAACCAGGTTTTGTTCTGCTGGGGGATTTTCCCATCCCAAATCCGTGTTCTCCTTCCCCCAGCCCTGTTCTGCTCATCCCCCAGCTCGGTGCCACCTACCAGGGGACACCTCCTGCCCCTGAGGATCCAAAATCTTCTCTGGGTTTGATCCTGAAGCATCCATGGTCAAATCCCAACAGTTTTTTTAAGGAAATGGGGGCTGGGAAGGGGACTTGGATGTGCCTTGGTGTTCTTGGGGGTCTTTTCCAGCCTTAATGATTCCATGCCCAGCACATTCCCAATGCTCCCTGTGTGAGCAGAGCTGTCACAGAGTAAAAGCTCCCACACCTACTCCAGGTGTAAATGATCCCATTCCAAGCACAGAAAAAATAATTATCTTTGTGTGTGTGTGTAATTTATCTTCACTAATTTGAAGATTCTCCTTTTCCAGGAGGAAAAAGCTAAGTTAGGAAAACACACACATGAGGAAAAGGAAGAGTCTGGAACCTCTGAGGGCAGTGAGTGATGAGAGTTGGAGATAACTGGCTGGAGAAAAAGGCACTGGGAGAAAACGCTGCCCAGAGAGCTGAAAAAAAAGAGAGTAAAGAGAATTCCACCCTCTGCCATAGGTCAGTCTAGGAAAGGACAAACTCATTTGATAAGATCACGGACTCATTAAGGCTGGAAAAGCCCTCTGAGATCAAATCCAACCATCTCCCAGCAGCACCCCCATGGTGACCACTGAGCGTGGTGCTGCATCCATCAAGGCAGCCACTGGCAGGAGAGGACACAGCCTCAGGCTGTGCCAAAGGAAATCCGGGCTGGGTGTTTTACAGAAAGGATGATAAGATTCTGGAATGGTTTTCCCAGGGAACTGGTGGAGTCACCATCCCTGGCTGTGGTTAAAACAATCTGGGTGTGACACTCGGTGCCATGGGCTGGTTGAGGTGCTGGGGCTGGGTTGGACTCGATGACCTTGGAGGTCTCTTCCAACTGATTTTGTGATCCAGAGAGTGTTGGGACATTTCCAGGGATGGTTCCCCTGCCCTGGGGAGCCTGTCCTACCTCCTTCCCCATCCCAGCCCCATCCCCAGCCCAGAGAGCTGAATTTGGGATATTTTGCCTCTCTGTGGTTCTCTCCGGAGCCCCCAGCCCATGGAAAGGGGCTGCACACTCTGCAGGACATCCCCACATGTTCCCAGGGCAGAAATGCTCCCCAGGACTGTAAAATGCTGCAAACCCCACTCCGGCAGCCGCAGGTCAATGCCATCCTCGCCTGGGAAATGCTGATCTTTGTTTCAGCCATCCCCAGCCGCTCCAGGATTATCCCCACATCCCAAGGTGTGTTTATCTGGAACGCAAAGCGCTCCCTCCTTGCAGGGATCCCTGCCTGGGAACGAAAGGAGCTGGATTCGCTGTGCCCGAGAGCTGTTTGAGATCTTCAGAGGTGATTTACAGCTCCTGGATTCGCGTCCTGGGGAGAGAGGCAGGGATCCTGCGCTGGGGATGGCAGGCATTATCCTCCCCAGATGTTTTATGGTGCAGTCACAGCCTGCTTTGGGTGGGAAGGGACCTGGAATTCACCTTGTTCCAACCCCGGCACCTCCCAGGGCTGCTCCAGCCCCGGTGTCCAGCCTGGCCTTGGACATTTCCAGGGATCCAGGGGCTGCTTGGGAATTCCAGCCCAAGCCCTCCCCACCCTCCCAGGGAACAATCCCTTCCCAATATCCCATTCCTCTGGCACTGGGAGCCATTCCCTGCCTCCTGTCCCTCCATCCCTTGTCCCCAGTCCCTCCCCACATTTTTTTTTGGCTCCTTTAGGCGCTGAAAGGCCACAATTAACCCGGAATTTCTCTTCTCCAGC
This sequence comes from Poecile atricapillus, assembly GCF_030490865.1. Taxonomy (NCBI): domain Eukaryota; kingdom Metazoa; phylum Chordata; class Aves; order Passeriformes; family Paridae; genus Poecile; species Poecile atricapillus. The sequence goes on along the minus strand of NC_081254.1, from coordinate 37,451,439 downwards.
TGAACCATTCCAACTCTCCCACCTCCTCCCCATAACAGAGGTGCTCCAGCCCTCGGATCAGCTTGTCACCTTGAAGGCAAAATTAAAAAAAAGAAAAAGCCTTAATGAGGAAATCAGAGGATTTGCAGGAATTAGCTGTAGGGCACTCGGGTTTCTTGTTAAGAGCAGCAGCTTTGTGGGAATGTCACAGAGTAAATAGCACAGCAAAGCATCATTACAGCAAAATTGATTCAATGCTACGTTACAGCACATCTCATTTGGCTACTGTAAATCTCCTTCTGTGCCTCCTAGTAGTTATTTAATGAAAAACAAGCAAAAAATGGTGTATTGCTCTCATATCTGTCCCTACAGCTCCCAGAAATCCGAGTGCCACTGCAGCAAGTCTCATTCAAACATGACAAAAACACCATTTCTGCTTCAAAGCGGGAATGATCTTCATCAATCCTCCTGCAGCCAGTGAAAACACAGAGTTTGTGCTGCTTATGACAAATAAATATTCATGTTCTGGTAAAAATTCTCTTCTTAAACACAACACTAACTCCTCGAGTCCACCCTGGTTCAGACAATTGCCACCTCCAGTGATTGAGGCCAAACAAATCACGGAGGTAAACAGAGGCTGGATTTCATGGAAAAGCTGGCTTGTGATAAATCCAGACTTTTCCAGGGCTGCATCCAGTGGTCTTTAGCTGATCCCTCATAATTATGAGAGCAGGAAACCCAAACAGGATTATTGTGCTGGCACCTCCTCATTGTTGTATTTTAATGCTTTATCACTTGTTGTGAGCCCACTCGCAGCTCCGCAATGTGCAATGGTTACAATTTCCCAATTTAGGGATCAGCTGCCTGGGAAGAATCCTGTCTTTTGTTGTTAAAGCTCAGTCCTTGCAGGCTGTTAAATTACCCTGTTTTATGCAGAGAATATCTGGTGTGTTCTGTGGCAAATCAAGCATTTCCCAGGCACATTCTGCTCTGTACACAACAGCAGGAGCAGCGTTTATCCTCAGCTAGCAGCTCATCCATTACTGCATTTTCTTCCTCCTGTACAGTTTGTCAAATCCCTCAAATTAAGTTTTACACCAGACACTCTGTTTTTGCACAGAGCAAAGAACTTGTCTGGAAGAAGGCTTTAACTGCAGCACTCCAGGATTTCCTCCCTGGGAATGTGGAGTTATTTTAATGAAAAACAGAAAGAGGAGGGACTGGGCACCTGAGCTGAGACACTGAGGGGAAAGGGCTGGAAAAGGGTCACAAAACCAGCAGGAAATAAGGAAAAGTGCAGAGCCAAGCCACGGGCATCCAAAGGGAATTCCTCTTCCTTCTGGGATCATCCTTCACTTCCCAAGTGAATAAAAACCCTGCTGTCCTTGGGAGATCACAGATGCCTTCAGACTCTGGCTGAGATGGGAGATTCCTCATGGGGAGAAGCTGGATCCTGGCAGGAAAAGGGCACAGGGAGAAGCTGGATCCTGGCAGGAAAAGGGCACAGGGAGAGCTTGGATCCTGGCAGGAAAAGGGAGAGGGAGAAGAAGCTGGATCCTGGCAGGAAAAGGGCAGAGGGAGAAGCTGGATCCTGGCAGGAAAAGGGCAGAGGGAGAAGCTGGATCCTGGCAGGAAAAGGGCAGAGGGAGAAGCTGGATCCTGGCAGGAAAAGGGAAGAGGGAGAAGCCGGATCCTGGCAGGAAAAGGGCACGGGGAAAACTTGGATCCTGGCAGGAAAAGGGAAGAGGGAGAAGAAGCTGGATCCTGGCAGGAAAAGGGAAGAGGGAGAAGAAGCTGGATCCTGGCAGGAAAAGGGCACGGGGAGAAGCTGGATCCTGGCAGGAAAAGGGAGAGGGAGAAGCTGGATCCTGGCAGGAAAAGGGAAGAGGGAGAAGAAGCTGGATCCTGGCAGGAAAAGGGCAGAGGGAGAAGCTGGATCCTGGCAGGAAAAGGGCACAGGGAGAAGCTGGATCCTGGCAGGAAAAGGGAGAGGGAGAAGCTGGATCCTGGCAGGAAAAGGGCAGAGGGAGAGCTTGGATCCTGGCAGGAAAAGGGAGAGGGAGAAGCTGGATCCTGGCAGGAAAAGGGCACAGGGAGAGCTTGGATCCTGGCAGGAAAAGGGCACAGGGAGAGCTTGGATCCTGGCAGGAAAAGGGCAGAGGGAGAAGAAGCTGGATCCTGGCAGGAAAAGGGCAGAGGGAGAAGCTGGATCCTGGCAGGAAAAGGGAAGAGGGAGAAGCTGGATCCTGGCAGGAAAAGGGAAGAGGGAGAAGCTGGATCCTGGCAGGAAAAGGGCACAGGGAGAAGCTGGATCCTGGCAGGAAAAAGGCAAGGGGGGAAGATGGATCCTGGCAGGAAAAGGGCACAGGGAGAAGCTGGATCCTGGCAGGAAAAGGGCAGAGGGAGAAGCTGGATCCTGGCAGGAAAAGGGCACGAGGAGAAGCTGGATCCTGGCAGGAAAAGGGCAGAGGGAGAAGCTGGATCCTGGCAGGAAAAGGGCACGGGGAGAAGAAGCTGGATCCTGGCAGGAAAAGGGCACAGGGAGAAGCTGGATCCTGGCAGGAAAAGGGAAGAGGGAGAAGCTGGATCCTGGCAGGAAAAGGGCAGAGGGAGAAGCTGGATCCTGGCAGGAAAAGGGAGAGGGAGAAGCTGGATCCTGGCAGGAAAAGGGCACAGGGAGAAGCTGGATCCTGGCAGGAAAAGGGAAGAGGGAGAAGCTGGATCCTGGCAGGAAAAGGGAAGAGGGAGAAGCTGGATCCTGGCAGGAAAAGGGCACAGGGAGAAGCTGGATCCTGGCAGGAAAAGGGCAGAGGGAGAAGCTGGATCCTGGCAGGAAAAGGGCACGAGGAGAAGCTGGATCCTGGCAGGAAAAGGGCAGAGGGAGAAGCTGGATCCTGGCAGGAAAAAGACATGGGGGGAAGCTGGATCCTGGCAGGAAAAGGGCACAGGGAGAAGCTGGATCCTGGCAGGAAAAGGGCACAGGGAGAAGCTGGATCCTGGCAGGAAAAGGGCAGAGGGAGAAGCTGGATCCTGGCAGGAAAAGGGCACGAGGAGAAGCTGGATCCTGGCAGGAAAAGGGAAGAGGGAGAAGCTGGATCCTGGCAGGAAAAGGGAAGAGGGAGAAGCTGGATCCTGGCAGGAAAAGGGCACAGGGAGAAGCTGGATCCTGGCAGGAAAAGGGAAGAGGGAGAAGCTGGATCCTGGCAGGAAAAGGGAAGAGGGAGAAGCTGGATCCTGGCAGGAAAAGGGAAGAGGGAGAAGCTGGATCCTGGCAGGAAAAGGGAAGAGGGAGAAGGAGCTGGATCCTGGCAGGAAAAGGACAGAGCTGGCACTGGATGGGGTTTGAGGTCCCCTCCCACCCTTTGGAGTCACCTCAGACTGGAACGAGCCCTCCCAGAAATTCATCCATCTTACATGTAAACAATCCATAAATTCAAAATGTGGGACTGATTTCGGCTGAGACAAAGACAAAAATATTTCTTCTAAACATTAAAAGTATTTGTGTCAAAACTCTTCCACAGCCAAACTGAAATTAGCTGTGAGTTCCCTGGCATGGGCCTGTGCTACAAGAAAATCGCTGTCCTCAGTGAAAGGATGGAAAATATTTAAATTTTGGTGAAAAGTCCTTCAGGAAATGAGTGCCAGGCCCAGAAGAGAAAAGCAGAATGACCAATTCTTCACCTCCCACAGCTGAAGACAGTGAAAGGTCTGGAGAGCTCTCCTAAACCCCAACCCTTTAAAAGGCTCCTCTAATCCCAAACTGCAGAGTGTTGAGGGAAAACCTCTAAAAACCAGATCAAACAAAGCAGCAGCACAGAGCAGGGTCTGCGGGGGTCAAAACACTTGGTTTATCAAAGAGGGGTGAAAGGGGCACTTTGATCACAGTTTAAGAAGCCAAAAAGGATAACAAAAACCTGCTGGAGCAAGCACTTCATCCAGACAGGAACGTGCATCAATTTCCAGGGGTTAGGAGGGGAAAAGTGCCAGAACCGCAGAGGAAAAAGCAACTCACCAAGCAAAGATGTGAATAATTAATGACTGAAGAAAATTACCAAAGGTTCTCGGGGCTGCTCCACTGCCAGAGGTCTTTAACACAAGGCTGAGTGTTTTTATACAGGAAATGTTCCAGCTCAGCCAGAGCTGGGCTGGAATTAGCTCAGGGAAACCCCAGCATTGGGCACTGAACAAATCCTCAGATCCACACAAAAACCAAATTTCTACTCATTTCTGCTCAATACTATTGGCAAACACAAAGAAGCACTCCAGGGAGAGTGTATTGCCATTAAAAAATAATGTTATGGCTGATGATGCAAAGAGCCAAGGAATTTCACTGCTGGAGCCGTATTCTCCTTTCATTTTTTTCACAAATTCCTGCTCCTCCCTCTCCAGCTCTGCTCTCTCCAGAGCCCTGGGGACCAGAGGTGACCCAGCCTCAGCACCAGAGATAATCACCACGCTCAGAACCACTGGGTTTCAATCTGTTATAGATACATTTTATATTGTTGGCTTTTCACAAATATTAAAATGAATGTTATGTGTATAAGAATGAGAAATTTTGTTGTATTAATATAGTTTGCTTTATTTCTGTTATTGGTGAAATTTAGAAATAGTGGTATAATACATATATGTTAGGCTATGGCATAGTATTAAAATAAAAACTGCTTTTGTTTGTATAACCCAAAGACTGAGAAAAAAATATATATATGTATAGTTGGAGAACTCCTGCATTTGTAAACTCTTATCCAGATGAAGACAGCAGTGAGCAGAACTCTGGGGGAGGAATTTATTGCATTTCTGGTATCAGGGAATGTAAATCTCGATGGCACCAAGAGGATTGATCTATTGGGAAGGGGGCAAGAGAAAACTGAACAGAAGAACCCCAAAGATCCTAAGAAGAATGTGTGAATATGTGTGAGAATTTATGGATATGTGTGAGAATTTATGGATATGGATGAGAATTTCTGGATATGAATGAGAATTTCTGGATCTGTAGCAGGGTTCTGTTTTTAAGGGACAATCCTTTGTCAGTGAGGTGAATGCAGAGACACCCAGCCCTATCTGGATACTTTACTTTATTTTTTTCTCCTAATTGTTTTTTTTTTATTAAACTTTTAAATTCTATAAAAATTATGTGAACCTCGTTTTTCACAAACCCTTTCCTCCTCCACAGCCGCTTCCATGTCTCTCCTGGGCTCCCCTTTCCCAGCCCAAACCCACCCAAATTGCCTTGTCCTTAATTAATTCATTAAGGTAATGACTGCTGTCACCTCCACTGCTCCTTAGGAGCAAAACCAGATTATTCCAAGCAGTTTTCCCTCCTGAGTGAGCCCCTCAAACCCGTTAATCAGGAGTTGCTGGGCTGCTGGGGGTGCTGGTTATCCACATGGAATTCCTGGAATAAAAAGCACAGGAACGAGTGCCTTGCCATCAGTCAGTGACTTCATCTTCCCCCGGTGACTTCTAAAATTTGTCACTTAAACAAGCACTGGTGCTCCTGATTTGTAGGAGGGAGGGTTTGGCCACCGAGATATTTCATCTGTGGGCAAATCTGTTTTACTGCCAACGATTTGTCAGGTTTCTAAACCTCTGCCAAGGGCTGTTATTGATGGCAGAGGGCAAAACCAGCAAGGAGAAGCCAAAATGTTGGCACCACACACCAGAAAAGTCACAGCAGCCACAGGAAAGTTGTCATCTGAGAGGAGAAAATGCTTGGATATGGATTGGATCAAAATTCAAAAGCAGCTTTTGCCCAAAGAGGGGTTTCATACACCACATCTTCCCAAAATTACCACATCAGTTCATCAAATCAGAGAATCATGGGTGAGTTTGAGAGTTCTGTGACTCTTAAAGCTACAGAAATCTATCTCCATATAAATATAAAATATATATATTAAATACATATATATATACATATATATTAAATATATTTATATTTATATAATATAAATATATATATTTATAATATTTAATATTTATAATAATAAATATATAATATTAAATATAAAATAAATATATAATAATAAATTATTATATATAATATAATATATAATATATAATGTATTATATATAATATATTATTTATAATATTTAATATTATATATAATATAGTATTTATAATATTTAATATTATAAATTTATATATTATTTATAATATATAAATACATATGATATATAGTATGTATAAATAATAATAAATTATTATTATATTATATATAATAATTATATATTTATAATTTAAAATATATATTATAATAAATAGAAATAGAAATATATACATATATATTCTAGCTATAATATATATTATAGATAAATTATATATATATAATAAATTTATATATATAAATTTAAATTTATATAAAATTAATAAATTTAATTAAATTTATATTAAATTAATAAATTTATATATAAATTTATTAATAAATTATATATATATATATAAAATAATATATAAATATTTTAGGCTGTACCTTGAATTTGGTATCCTCAGCCTGTACCAAGGCCTGCAGAGCACAGAGCAAAGCTCTGAAGTGGTGCCAGAGCAGCTGAAGCAGAGCAGCTCTGGATAATCCCCAGATTTGCCCTGGGCTGGGGGCAGCTGCTGAAGCATCTCCAGGTCCCCATTTGTGGGTCAGACCCCTCCTCTGAGCCTCATCTTCCCTCCCAGAGAGGCCTGAGGTGACCCTGGAAAGGAGCAAATTCAAAAGTCCTGATGATTTATAAGGATTTTTATAAGGAATATAAAGGATTATAGGGGTTTCTCCCCCTGAGGAGGGAACATTCACTCTGGAAACCCTCTGGAGGTGCCTGCAGGTGTGAGCAGAATCAATCCACACATTTTCCTTGTCAAATGCCCTCAGCAGGCAGGAACCTCCTGGGCTGGCTTTGGGTGGACACAGGTCTGTCACCCTTTGGGTCACTGAGAGAACAATTTCTCCATTTTTACCAAGTTTCCCAGTGTTTTATCCTTTCCCAAGCCCAAGAAGCCACACAAACAGCACTGACCTGTGACTGCAGGCAGCAAACACCCCCTGGCCCAGGTTTGTCTGGTAATCCCAAGTCTAAAGCAGAAAATTCCAAGCTTTAGCAGAAAATTCCAAGCCTAAGCAGAGAATTCCAAGCCTTAGCAGAAAATTCCAAGCCTAAGCAGAAAATTCCAAGCCTTAGCAGAAAATTCCAAGCTTAAGCAGAGAATTCCAAGCTTTAGCAGAAAATTCCAAGCCTAAGCAGAAAATTCCAAGCCTAAGCAGAAAATTCCAAGCTTAAGCAGAGAATTCCAAGCCTTAGCAGAAAATTCCAAGCTTAAGCAGAGAATTCCAAGCTTAAGCAGAGAATTCCAAGCTTTAGCAGAGAATTCCAAGCCTAAGCAGAAAGGTCACACTGGAACAGCCCCAAAATTCTGCCCCCCTCCCATCAACCCCCCCCCAAACACTCCCAGCCCATTCCATGGACAAAATCAGCCAAGCAAGGATGCAATGATCCAGTTCTGCACTGCTCTCAACAGTGCAAGGGCAGTTTGTAGCATCTAAAATGGCAAAATTAGCAATAATGACCCAGGAAGAAACACAACTGACATTTAAAAGGATTTGATTGATGCTGGAGCTCGTGGGGAAAAACCATGGAGGTTCAGATGGGGTTGGAAAGCTGCTCATCAAAATAAAGAGTTTGAGACTGAAAGGTTTTAATCCTGGGAAATAAAAGGGGAGGGGGGAAAAAGAAGGGAAGAAATGAATAAAAAAATTTCCTTGGACTTTTGTTCCTACAGAACAAAAGAATAATCTGACCCAATAACAAAAAAATAAAATAAATGTAATGCTATTGAGGATGCAGTTTCCAAGTCCTAAAAGCCATAATGCATCCTGGCTAGAAAACAAATTTTCTCCCCAGTATTATAGGATTTGAGAGCAGAAGATTTTGTCAGTGGATTTCGCATGATGAATCAGGGAAATTGGAGACTGAACCATCATCACATCCCCAGGCATCTGCAGGGAAATGGGAAGGAAAGGGGGAATAAAAAACTGGAGAAGCACCTCAGGAATGTTCAGGAAATGCAGGAATAAGGAGTGAAAAGCACACGGGGTTTTTGGGGATGGGGGTATTTGGGAGCTGGCAGACACAGAGGGGCTCCCCCAGAGCTGGGGGAAATCCAGCAGGACTCAGACACCAGAGAAAACCAGGGGCAATGGAATAAAAGAAAAGACCTCTGGGTGTTTAGATGGATGTAGCAAACAGAAATCTCCAGAAATTGTTAAGAATGAATCTGAAATAACTCCTCCAGCAGCTGGAGCACCAAACAACATCCCCAGGTGCCACATCCACAGGGGTTTGAAATCCCTCCAGGGATGGGGTAGAGTCCCTGCCCTGTGCAGCTGTTCCAGGGCTGGGCAAACATTTCCAGGAAGGAATTTTTTCAAATTTTCAACCTAAATCACCCCTGGTGCAACTTCAGGCTGTTCCCTCTCCTCCTGTCCCTGTTCCTGGGAGCAGATCCCAAATCCCCCCAGCTGTCCCCTCCTGCCAGGGACTTGTGCAGAGCCAGAAATTCCCCCTGAGCCTCCTTTGCTCCAGCCTGAGCCCCTTCCCAGCTCCCTCAGGAATTCTCCAGCCCCTTCCCAGCTCCCTCAGGAATTCTCCAGCCCCTTCCCAGCTCCTCAGGAATTCTCCAGCCCCTTCCCAGCTCCCTCAGGAATTCTCCAGCCCCTTCCCAGCTCCCTCAGGAATTCTCCAGCCCCTTCCCAGCTCCCTCAGGAATTCTCCAGCCCCTTCCCAGCTCCCTCAGGAATTCTCCAGCCCCTTCCCAGCTCCCTCAGGAATTCTCCAGCCCCTTCCCAGCTCCCTCAGGAATTCTCCAGCCCCTTCCCAGCTCCCTCAGGAATTCTCCAGCCCCTTCCCAGCTCCCTCAGGAATTCTCCAGCCCCTTCCCAGCTCTGTTCCTGTCCCTGCTGCACTCAAAGTGTCCGAAGTGCTGGATGGCCCCAGGTAGATCCCGTAGATCCCCTGGAAGAGCCTCGTTATCCACCTGGCACTTCAAGGATTTGCCTTTGGGATTTGTCACCTGCAGACCTGGATGTTCCTGGTTTTCCCAGGCTTTGTGCAGGGAATGGCACCTGAGGATGCAGCAGGAGCCCTGAGGCCACCTGGGCCAGGTGAGCACTCGGAGCTGCCCCAGCTGGGGCTGTCCCTGGATCCCTGGCAGTGCCCCAGGCTCTGCCCACCCTGCCAGGAACAATTCCTGCCCAAAATCCCATCCAGCCCTGCCCTCTGGCACTGGAAAGTCCTTCTCCCATGTCCTGGCACTCCAGGCCCTTGTAAATCGTTTCTCTCCAGTTTCCTCTTGGCTCCTTCAGGCTCTGTGAGGCCACAGTGAGGTCACCCCAAAGTTCTCCTCTCCAGGTGAACAATCCCAGCTCTCCCAGCCTTTCCTCCCAGCAGAGCTGCTCCATCCTCTGATCATTTGGTGCCTCCAGGTCCCTCCTGTGCTGGGCCCAGCTCTGCAGGTGGGGGCTCACCTGGGCTCAGGGACACAGGGACAGAATTCCCCCTTTCCAGCCCATAATAAAGAGGTTTTTATATCGTGACAGTGAGAACAGAAAGCTGCAGGCTCTTCCCCCTTTGCCTGGCAAAAGCAGCTCCCTAAATTTCCTTTTCTCACCTTTGCTGCTTCTCTTTACATTTTGCAATAAATATCACTCAGCCTGGACAGGACATTCCAAAGCTTTTAAAGGAAAACAAACTGCCTGAGCATTCCTCCAGCACAGGAACATTCCATCTCTTTCACCTTTCACTGCAGGCGTTTGGGCCAATATTTCCAGGTTAAAAATGTTGATTTTTCTCCTGGAAAGGCAGAGCTGTTGTGGCTGCAGCAGCTGCTGCTCTCACACCACACGTCAGAAGTGATAACCCCAGGTTTCAGCTGCAAAGCCTCCCAATGAGGACATCCTGAACAACACAAAATGATGATTTATTTTCATTATCCCTCCAGAGGCAGATCTGTGTGTTCAGTGACAGCTGAGGGCATCTAGAAACATTCCCTATATCACCCAAAAAACCATTTGGAGCTGGACGTGTTTGTTTTCACGTTGGAGTGATAAATGCAGAGGGAGAGAAGTCAAACTGCATCTGTGAGACACAAAAAAAGCATTTCAAACAAAACTTTAAGGTCTCTTCCAACCCACACCGCTCTGTGATCCTGTCACTTCATGGCAGGAGGGCCTCAGGGAGTCCCAGAACAGAGGAGTAAGAGGGAATTTTCTAACCTTACCCCATCAAAATAATAATAAATATAAAATTATTCATGGATAATAACACAATTCATGGCTGTGAGAGGCTGAATTTTATACCAACCCCACCACAACACCCAAGCACTCTCCAGGCTTCCAGACCACCCAGGACTGGTAAAGTTCCTTTTTCATTCTGGCTACAAACAGCCTGGGAAGGTCCCTGGCTCTATTAATGGCTCTCATCTATCACTTAAGCCCAGAGCCACATTCCAGCAGCCCTGTGATCAGGGAGGAAATGATCCTGACAAAACAACTTTGTTTTTTATGGCTTTCTAATCATTTTGTTATTATGGAGTGGTGGCTGCAGTGAGAGCTGTGTGATTTACCAGTGGTTGTTGTGGGCAGGGGATGCCACATCTGCTGGCACCCACACAATTTAATATTTCTGGGCGAGTTCAGACATCACACATCATTTTAGGGAGTGGCACCTGCTTGATGGATGAATGTTGCCTGCTGAAAATGAGCTTTTCCTTAAGAATCACAGAATTGTTGAGGTTGGGAAAGCCCTCCAGGAGCAGAGTCCAGCCTTGGATCCCCAGCCCAGAGCACTCAGTGCCACCTCCAGGAATTCCTTGGACACCTCCAGAGGAGGAGACTCCAAACCTCCCTGGGCAGCCCCTGACAAGGCCTTTCCAGGAAGAAATCCTCCCTGAATTAATTAATTCATAAGAAATTAATTCCTCTGGGGAGCTTTTCTCACCCACTGGAGCACCGGGATCGAGCACACACAGTCATGTCCTACACACAAATGTGTCCCCTCCCCATTTCAGGCCCTCTGTGAACCAAAATAAAATTATTCCTAATCCTGGAAAAGCCTAAATTCCAGAGGGGGAGCTTTAGTGATTGATGAGAGCAGTGAAAGGCAGCTGAGGACACCGTGGTGACCGTGGTGCTGGCCAATGGCTGGGCTTGGTGATCAGGAAAAGAACGATTTTCCATTCTGAAGGAATCCAGAATTCCCTGATTCCAGAATCAGAATCATCCAGCAGAGCTGATTCCTGGGGAAGGGGTGCACAGACCTGCAGAGAATTTGGGATGAATTTTGTGATAAAAAGTCAGACACATGCCCAGCCCCACATCAGCTCCTGCTGCATCAAACATCCAGAGGCACCAGAGGTGTCCACAGGAGCTGGGACAGCTCCCAGAGCTGCCAAGAGAAATCATCTCCTCCCAGGATGATTGACTCCAGGGGCAGATATTCCAGAGATATTCCAGAGGACATATTCCAGAGGAGATATTCCAGAGGCAGATATTCCAGAGGCAGATATTCCAGAGGGAGATATTCCAGGGGCAGATATTCCAGAGGGAGATATTCCAGGGGCAGACAGATATTCCAGAGGAGATATTCCAGAGGAGATATTCCAGAGGCAGATATTCCAGAGGGAGATATTCCAGGGGCAGATATTCCAGAGGGAGATATTCCAGGGGCAGACAGACATTCCAGAGGAGATATTCCAGAGGCAGATATTCCAGAGGCAGATATTCCAGAGGAGATATTCCAGAGGAGACATTCCAGAGACAGACATTCCAGAGGAGACATTCCAGAGGCAGACAATCCAGGGACAGATATTCCAGGAGCAGACATTCCAGAGGCAGATATTCCAGAGGAGATATTCCAGGAACAGACATTCCAGAGGCAGATATTCCAGGGGCAGATATTCCAGGGGCAGATATTCCAGATGCAGATATTCCAGAGGCAGATATTCCAGAGGACATATTCCAGAGGCAGACATTCCAGAGGCAGATATTCCAGGGGCAGATATTCCAGAGGCAGACATTCCAGAGGAGATATTCCAGAGGAGATATTCCAGAGGAGATATTCCAAAGACAGATATTCCAGAGGCAGATATTCCAGAGTTAGACATTCCAGAGGCAGATATTCCAGAGGCAGATATTCCAGGGGCAGATATTCCAGGGGCAGATATTCCAGAGGAGATATTCCAGAGTTAGACATTCCAGAGGAGATATTCCAGAGGAGATATTCCAGAGGCAGATATTCCAGGGGCAGATATTCCAGAGTTAGACATTCCAGAGGCAGATATTCCAGAGGAGACATTCCAGAGGAGACATTCCAGAGGAGATATTCCAGAGGAGGGCACGGTGTGGTTGGGTTTGTGGCAGGACTGTTTCAGGGGTCACTGATCCAGTTCTCTTCCGCTGAGAACTGAAGGTTTCGTGGAATAAATTCCCAAACCCATCAAACCCTGTGCTCCTGGAAATATCTTCATTAAATTATCCTGCATTTCATGAATTATCCATACACTGTAGACAGCTTAGTGCCATTTTATCCCTTTTTTAATGGCACTGACATTCCAGGACTATTCCTGGGCAATGCTCCTGCCTGGCACCGAGGGATCCCTGGCTCTCCCCTCCTTCTCCTGGGGGAAATGGGAATGAGCAGCAGCCCAGACCTTCCTGACATTCCATGGATTCACTGGAGCCTGGCTCCTGCCCTGCTCCCTGCTGGAAAGAAGATGGAATGTTTGTTATTGTGCTCAGATGTTGGAGATTTCAAGAGATTTTGGGCCATGAGGCACCTCTGGGGCCCTAAAAAGAGCTTTACCCGTTTAAACCTCGGCCTGCAGTGAGCTCTTGCCCTCTTCCTTCCTTTCCACACTGACTTCCAAGAGCTTTTTTGTGCTTCTCCATTCCCATCCCTGCCCCAACAACTCATCCTGAGCCAGGGAATCTTTTCCCTAAGCTCCCACTCCTTCTTTTCCCGACAGCCGTTTGGTTTTTCACTTGCACCCCTGGTTTTCCTCTGTACCCTCTCCAAGTCCAGCTGTGCTTCATCCCCTGGTCTCTGATTTTACATAATTCCTTCTCTAGCTCAATCTGGAGAGGAAACTCCTGGGAGGAGCCATTTCCAGAGCAGCTCCAGAGCAGAGAGGATTAAGGCAGAGACAAAAACTCTGCTGGAACTTCCCTGGCGCCTCTACTCCAGCTCCCACTTTTTTTTTCCCAGTTCTAAAAAAGGAAAAACTCCATTGTGATCCCAACACCGATTCCTTACGTGGTTCTTTCCTGAGGGAGATTGATGTGGATGCTCAGCCAGCTCTTCTGCTGTTGGAAAGTCAGAATTAATTACTCCTCTCAGGAAAAGCACGGAGGAGTCCGTCAGCACCGACGCTCCGCCGGCTGCGGCACTTGGGTGGGAAGACAGTGATGGATTTCCCTGGATATTCTCTGTTTAATGGCTTAAGGAGCAGCAAACACTCAGAATTATGTAGATTTATGATGGGTTTTGTTACAGATCTGGGCTGGGTAAAGCAGCTCTGTGTTGGGAAGGTAGAATTAGAAAGAAATTATAAATATGACTCTTTAGCCAGAAAGGCTAAGGAAGAAATACAAATGAAAGCACGGTTTGAATAATTCAAATTGACCAGTCTGATATGCCAGAACACATTCTGTCCCCCAATAAAACCAGGCTGAGACCCCTCATCCCAGCCTCATAAGGAAAGGTCTGAAGGACCCTGAGATAACTAAAAATATGCAAAAATAGCGATTTCTATAGGTCACACCCAAATGTTACTGTATTAGTATACTTAGAAAGATTGGTTAGTGAAGGAATAGAATATTCAATGTATAGATTATATAAGTGGTTGTAAGAGAGAATTCACTCTCTTCTTCACTCTTAACTCTTAGCTCTTGGTCTCTCTTCACTCGTAACTCAGCTCTCTTAGTCTCTCTTAACTCTTAACTCTTTACTCTTCACTCTTAACTCTTAGTGTCTCTTAGCTATCTCTCTTTTCCCCATCTCTCTCACTTCTGTTCTGTTCCTCTCTTTCTTAGCAATCTTAAGTCTTGAACTCATATATTCATATTTTACCCCCTTTTGTATTGTTCCCTCTGAGCCCGCTTTGAGCTCTATCTGCTGGCTCATAGCAGAGCTCCCTCTCTCTCTCTATCCCACGCCCTGAAATAAACTCCTAACCCCTAACTCGATTATAGAGGTCTCTGCTGTGTCTCAGACTGTCCCCAGAAAGTGGGAAACACCAGAAAGTGTCTCCTACAGCTCTGAAATCCGGGAGCATCCCGGTGCTGCGTGCCCAGCAGGGACGGGCACTCGTGTGGGACAGGTGAATTAAAACAACCCTCACACTGCAGGATGGCTTAAAAATTAATCAGTAATTATAGGAGAGGGAGAAAAATTAAATTAAACCCATCAGTTCTCTGGTTTGGATGATATTGGAACACTCACAGACCACGGTGAAATTGCTCTTCAACACATCCAAGGGTGAGGCTGCTCCAGGGAGGGAATTCCAGCTCCGAGCATCCTTCAGCTCTCCTGGAACTTGCAGACACAGCTGCCTGAGGCTGTGGGAATCTCTGATCCCACAAACATTCCCTGGTGCCCCCTGAGCACCACAGCTCATCCCAGGTGTGGGTGTTCCAGGGGGACACCGCCATGAGAAGGAACAAATGGAACTGAGAGTAAAAGGTTCTAAAATCTTAGAAAATTCAGAGACTTTGAAAGAAAGTTGGGTTTGGAAAGCCCTGGGAAAAGCAGGCCCTGGAAATGTCAGACCTTGTGCTTGCTAAAGACCAGGTCAAGCTGCACCTGTGTAGTCAGTATATGATAAATGATACAATTGTTAGATGTGATTAGATATAATTATTGTTTAGAGAACATGGGGAACCATGTTAGGGGGCTGGGGGGGGATTACGAGAAATCCATGCTTGGGTAAAAACAATGTACACAATAGAACAATGTAAGTTTAATAATTAATATGTAAATTATATAATGATAGAGTATAAAATATGTTCAACTCAAAACCAAATGGGGTCAGGTTTGGGTCTGTGCACCCCTGACACCCAGAGCTCTTTAAATAAAGCACCTTTATATAACCATTCTGTGATTCTGTGTTCCTGAATGCTAACAGAGCAATCCAACGGGCTTCCACTGCTGCTGTCTGAAATTTATTTCCATCCATTTCAATGAACTTAGAAAATTTAGCAAATTGGGGAGAGAAAAAAGACTCTGTTTTAGGAAACAAATCTCTGATAGAAAAAAAAAAAAAAGAAAAACCAGAAGTTATCTCTTAATGAATAGTGAACTCTTATTACTGCAGCCTGTAACAACTTCAAGGTTGCCAGCAGAAACTTCTCCAAGGGAGATAAATATCCCATTAAACCAGCCCTGCACCCCACAACTCCTGCATTTTAAAAGCACCCTGAAGGCCAGAACTTGCTCAGTTCTCTCTGCAACTTCTGCTCTCTTCTGAAGCTCTGTCTCAAGAAGAAAGAGTCTTTCTAGTCAGGGTTGTTGTGGCTCCAGATTTTGGCAGAAAAAGCCTTGAAAACGAAATTCTGAGGGATGGGGGTGGGGGTTTGCTGCAGAGAGGGAACACTGGATCTGTTAATGTGAATCCTGCTGTCAGGTCGTGTTTATCCTAAAATCACAGGATCCCAGACTGGTTTGATGGGAAGAGACCCTAAAGGCCACCCAGTGCCACCCCTGCCGTGGGCTGGGACAGGTCCCACTGTCCCAGGCTGCTCCCAGCCCTGCCCAGCCCAGCCCTGGGTGCTCCAGGGTCACTTGGACACTGCCAAGATGCCCCAGGGATCTGCAGCATCCTGGGACAGCCCAAGGGTGGGCAGTGACACCACAGAACCTTTCTGGAATGAGCAGCAGCCCAGACCTTCCAGCCACTCCATGGATTCACTGCAGCCTGGCTCCTGCCCTGCTGGAAAGAAGATGGAATGTTTGTTAACGTGCTCAGATGTTGGAGATTTCAAGAGATTTTGGGCCATGAGGCACCTCTGGGGCCCTAAAAAGAGTTTCTCCCATTTAAACCTCGGCCTGCAGTGAGTTACCACTCAGAACTCCTTGGATTCCACAGGAACCCACATTTTCATCCACTTTTATCCACCAGGATCCCAGAAGTGCATCTTATTTATAGGCACTGCTCCTCTTCAAAGAACTCCAGAGCTTAATTTTGCTTCTCATTCCAAGCTCCACAGGCAGGGTCCCCAGAGATTCATTAGTGGCACCAAGGAGGCTTTTCCAGCACCCCGCACTGCTGAAGGAATTTATTTTCCAGTGGGGAATTTATTTTCCAATCCCTGCCAGGGTCCAAGCTCACTGGCACCACCTCAGAGATGCAGAGCTGCAGTTCTGAGGATTAAATTCTGGGGATTTGACTCTGTTTTGTTTACTCTTTATAAATTCCAGAAGTCATTTCAAACCTTTACATGGTTCAATATTAATCGCTATTAAAGTTTTTCTGCCACCAGGTGGGAAATTTCTTATCACCAGATGACACCTTTTCCTGCTTTTTAAAAAAAAAAAATTTCTTGTGTGTTTCAGGGATTACTTTCTCATGGAGTTTACAGTGACAGAGTCACATCAGACATTTTTGGGAGCACCACACACAGAGCAAACCCTTCCCACCTCATCCTTGTTCAGCCCCAAATCCCAGATTCCCAAACTGGTTTGGGATGGAAGGGACCCCAAATCCCACCCATCCCACCCCAGCCATGGCAGGGACACCTTCCCCTGTCCCAGCTGCTCCAGCCCCAATGTCCAGCCTGGCCTTGGGCACTGCCAGGGATCCAGGGGCAGCCCCAGCTGCTCTGGGAATCTGGGATATTAATTACCCCTGGATAATCTGGGATATTCCCCTGGATGATCTGGGATATTACCCCTGGATAATATCTGGGATATTAATTAGCCCTGGATAATCTGGGTTATTACCCCTGGATGATCTGGGATATTCCCCTGGATAATCTGGGATATTCCCCTGGATAATCTGGGATATTACCCCTGGATAATCTGGGATATTCCCCTGGATAATCTGGGATATTCCCCTGGATAATCTGGGATATTACCCCTGGATAATCTGGGATATTCCCCTGGATAATCTGGGATATTCCCCTGGATAATCTGGGATATTAATTACCCCTGGATAATCTGGGATATTCCCCCTGGATAATCTGGGATATTCCCCTGGATAATCTGGGATATTACCCCTGGATAATCTGGGATATTCCCCTGGATAATCTGCCAGAGCCTCCCCCTTTTCCTCCAGTGCCTCTGGTTTTGGGGTGAGCAGCATTTACTCTCCACATCAGCATCAGCAAACCTGAGTACCAGAACATCTCCACCATAATTAACCTTTTAATTAATATCCACAACAAATTTACTGCAGACTTGAAGGCATCTGAAGCACAGCTGTGCTGGCTGGGAGCTGGACGTGATTATTTTGGAGAACAGAAAGCTCAGCTTCCACTCAACAGATTTGCAGCAATTAAATCTCCACCACTGGCACTTAGTTTACATTTCTTATCTCAGGAAATGACTTTTTTTTGACCAGTTGAGCACCTGCTGCTTCTCAGCTGGTCCTGGAATGAAAGTGCAGAAATGTTTTTTTGAATCATAAAGTGAGGAACCATAGTCTGGGTTTGATATTCAGTGAGAGGATTGAGTTCCCCAGGTCCCCAGAGCTCAGGGCTGTTCCAGGGGGCTGGAGCATCTCCAAGGGTGGAGACCCCACAAGTTCTGAGACAAAACTCCGTAAAGAGATCCCAGGTGGTTCCAAGCACTGAATGGATTCACCCTCGATGGCAAATTCTGGGATGTGGCAGCTCCCCACAGCACCCCAGCCCCACATCAGCTCCACTCCCAACAGATGCAAATCTCCACTTTTGTATAAAATACACAAAAGGAGCAAAACCCTGACATTTCTGTGCCTTCATCCTGACTTTTTCCTGTCCCTGGAAGCAGGCTCTGCTTTCCCAACCCAAGTTAAACCAAGATCTGATTATTTTCATGTTTAAGTAGATGTTTACCCCAAATTTCCTGTCCTCCTGTCACCTCCTCCCCATGACCATCCCCTCAGTGCACAGACTCTGATATTCCTCTTTTCTTTTCCTTTTAACTCTAAATCATTCCCTCTGGACTTCCACAACTCAGAAATAACAGGAACCAGATGCTGCTTTCTGGTTTTCCCTTCAATTTCCAAATTACTTCTAAATTGTGACCTTGCCTACCAAGATTTTGCCTAAAGCAAGGTTTTATTGCTGTGTTATCAACTGCAGCAAATAAACCCCTCACATCAGAAAAAAGAAACAGACCTTTAATTAACTGTAATGATGGTTCTGGGGGCCATTATCACACATTCCAGCTACAATAAAAAGCTTTTAAGAGGGTTGACAGCAAGTTCAGCCCCTGTTCCTCCCTCCTTCCCAGCACCCAGACTGAAGGAAGGAGGAGACCTCTCAGCTCACCCTGAAAGGAAAATTTGGAATTTCTCAGGCACTTGAGCAGTTGGTTGTACCCCAGAGACCTCCTCAAAGTCCTTCCTGCAGCTTTTATCCACTTTAAAAGGAAAGAATATCCAATTATTATTAATTTTGGGTACATCCAAGAGTTTGGTACCATCCCACCTATTCCCACCTCCGTTGCTTTTCCAGGCACGGGAGTTAAGCACAGGAAAAAATCCAAATTTCCTCTTGATGGCAAAGCATTCCCTGAATTTTCTATTCCATCATCAAGTATGCAAATCAGAATTGGTGCCAGCGTTTTTCCGTGTCAGGAAATGGGTTCAAATGCCACATCTGGGAATTTGGGTTTTGCGTTTCAAGAACCTGTGGTTTGGAATATTGATGTATTTCTCCAATTTCCCTCGGTTTTCCCAGGTAATAATTGTTCCTCACGTACTTTTCTGATTAAATAACCTCCACAATCGTTCCAGGTGGGAATGGTGAGATTTATCCTGAATTGCCCCAGATGTCCCAGCAGCGCCTTCAGCACGGGGCAGGACGTGTGTGACATTATTGCTGCCATCCCACTTACAAATTCCAGCCTCAATTTTTCTCAATTTGCATCCAAACCTTCCAAAACAGAGGGAAAGAAATGAGATTTTTAGTGCTCCGAGCCGGCTCTGACGTCGATCTGGAGCAAACCCCTGCTACTCTGGAAATTAATGTTCTCATTCTCCAGCAACCCCAGCTGGGGAAAATAACAGAGGAATTAATATAAAATACACTGCTTGACCAGGAGGAAAGGATTGGGCAGGGAAGAGCAGCCAGGGATGCAGCAGAGGAGAGGAATAAAGGAATTTTTGGGTGTTTTCCACCAGCCCCACAAAGCTCCAGCAGCCAGCACAGAAAGGGCCTGGTGCTCCCGGAGCCTGGGCAGGGATTTGGGGATGGATTTGGGGAGATCCAGGAGTGCAGGAGGAGGGGGAGAAGCCAGAGCTGTGCTGGAGCTTTGATCCACCTGGCTTTGCCTGCAGCTGCTCCACCTCCTTTAAAGGGAGGCCACAAATGCTTTGTTTGTCACCTTTTCAACTTCTTGCCACCTCATTTTCCTGCTTTTCACAGCTGGACGTGTCAAGACATTGTTTTTCAGCTCTTGAACTCAATGATCTTAGAGATCTTTCCCAACCTAGACCATTCTGTGATTCCCTTATTTTTGATTATCCATTTAAAGAGATTATGAATATTTCCATTTGAAATTCAGAATAGCGACAGATTTTCTTTCTCTTGAGCGTGTTTCATTGGGATCCAGAAATTATCATTCTCCTTCCATCGTTTTGAGATGTTCTCCATTGGGAACCACTGATTGTCCTCAAAAAATCTGCTATCCTGTTATAAAATCAGAGATTCCCAGAATGGTTTGGGGTGGAAGGGACCCCAAATCCCACCCATCCCACCCCAGCCATGGCAGGGACACCTTCCCCTGTCCCAGCTGCTCCAGCCCCAATGTCCAGCCTGGCCTTGGGCACTGCCAGGGATCCAGGGGCAGCCACAGAAACAAAGAGGAAAAAAAGCCAAAAAGATCAATTTCCAAAGCAATAATTCCCCCAGCTCGTGCTTTCCACCAGCATCACTCACCAGAGGTTTTTGCTGCACACATTTGGGTACTAAAGCTATGAATCAAACCTAATCAGCTTTATTCCAAAATGAAACAGGTGCTTCCCAGTTCATCCTCACCCAGTTTATCCTTTACCCAGTTTATCCCTTTCCAGTTTATCCTCACCCAATTTATCCCTTTCCAGTTTATCCCTTTCCAGTTTATCCTTTACCCAGTTTATCCCTTCCCAGTTTATCCTCACCCAATTTATCCCTTTCCAGTTTATCCTTTCCAGTTTATCCTTTACCCAGTTGATCCTTTACCCAGTTTATCCCTACCCAGTTTATCCTCACCCAGTTTATCCTTACCCAGTTTATCCCTTTCCAGTTGATCCTCACCCAGTTTATCCCTACCCAGTTTATCCTCACCCAGTTTATCCTCACCCAGTTTATCCCTTTCCAGTTTATCCTCACCCAGTTTATCCTCACCCAGTTTATCTTTACCCAGTTTATCCTTTACCCAGTTTATCCCTTTCCAGTTTATCCTTTACCCAGTTTATCCCGACCCAGTTTATCCCTTTCCAGTTGATCCTTTCCCGGTTTATCCCTTCCTGGCCTCCCACACGATGGAATCTGATACAGGAGAAGCTGGATTTTTTCCAGCTGGAATGAAATCTCAGATGAGATTTCTCCTGCTCCAGGTTCCCCTGCCTGGCACAGGCAGCAGCATTCCCTGCACACCTGAGGAGAATCCCTCCTGCTCCGAGCAAACCATGGAGAGGGAAAAGCACAGAGAGCTCAGTCTGAAGCATTCCTGGGATTTCTCCACCAGGCCTAATCACACATTTCCCCCCAAATGGGAAATTGCCCCTTTATCAGCTCCCTGAATCAGATCTCCCATGGATAACTCGTTTTGTGCCCCCCATCCATCATCCTTCCAAATGAGGAGCTGCTCCTCAGCCCCGCTCCACAATGAGATCTGCTGCTCTGGGGGCTGGGGAAGGAGACAGATCACTCCTGATGCTGCCTGGGATCCGGTTACAGGAGCCCTGGAGATGGGAAATGGATGGAGATGAGAAACCAGAGAACACGTGGAGGAGTTCACTGAGCTGGAGGGAATTACAGAGACTCCAGGATTGATGAGTGTCGGTGGGAGGAGGAAGATTAAGCCATGAAACAAAGACACAAAGAGTTTAGAGAAACTGAATTTCATTTTCCTAATGATTGGGAATACCTAAAGAGCCTTTGAGATGGGTCCTTGCATCTCAGGACAAAGGATGGGAGGGAAATGGAAAAGAGGAATCCAAACATGGTGGGGTCAAGCACTGGGGGAGGAGAGATCAGCTGCCCCAGAGGGAGCACCAGTCAAACCAGTGGCACCAGTTACAAGCACAGAGCAAGGCTGGCAATGACTTCTCCAGGTTTATTCACCCCCTTGCATAAATGTGAGCCCAAGCAAAGAGGATCAGCTCAGACCTCCACAGGCCAGAGGTGAAACCACTCAGCTCAGTGACAATTCCAACATTCCTGTTACAATTCCATCAGAACTGACGAGATCACGATTATTGCCTGATATTTTCCTTTCCAGACACAGCTTGTCCTTTGTTCCAGCATTTTCCCTGCAGCTGAAACCAAATTCTTGCCTTTGGCTGCTCCTGGAAGCTGAAAAGCACCTTTGGATCTCGGCTGTGGGTCCCAGGTGTGCCTGGAATTGGAGCAGCAGCAGGGGCAGTGCTCAGGGAAGGGTCCCTGCCCACAGGGACCTCGTGGCCAAAGGAAAGCTGCACTTTAAGGCAGCCAGAATTGAGGACAGAAACAAAAGGAAGCAGAATCAAAGCTGCCCCTCAAGAATCAGGCCTGGGAAAAAATGAAAAATAAAAAATAGGTGCTTTCAAGCCTGGCTAAAAATAACTTGCTCAGATTGTTTTGTAATGCCTTCAAAGATAGGAAATGGCAGGAGAAATGAGAAATCAGCCTGGCTGTGCTCAGCCCACAGCCTGGGAGGTGGAGGGGACTGCAGAGATTGCCCCAGACAGCTCAGCAGCACAGAAATATTTCCTGCACAGGTGCACAGGTGGTTCCTCCTTCCTTCATGCAACACCTCCAGCTCTGGACCACAACCACACACTGATTATTCCCCTCCTCAGCCCCCAGCCCAGGCACAAGCTGACTTTTTCTTCATGTTCCCCACGGGTGATGGGAGCTCTGTTTGCTGTGGCAATTTGACTTCTGCAGCTCTATTTAGAGTTTTAAAACCTGCACACTTCTTTTAAGTCTCTCCTTCCTTTTGTTCACTGCGCTTTGTTCATTTATTATTGCAGGTTCAGCCTTGTCACATGAACCTTTTATTCCTCTGTCTCATAAAGTTGGGATTGTGCCATTGTAGCCCAGAACTTCTTCCCTGGTGCTTTGGAAGACTGATGTCAGGGAGTTTCTTTATATGGGATATAAACACCACTGCCAAGGCCACCCCTGACCCCTGTCCCCACCTTTACACGGCCTCTAAATCCCTCCAGGGACATCCAACACTTTCCATGAAGGAATTTGCCCTGCTATCAACCTAATCCTGCCCTGATGGAGGAATTTCTCCGTGGAAAGGATTGTTAAACACTGGAAGGAGGCGGTGGAGGTGCCCAGGGAATTCCTGGCGGTGCCACTCAGTGCTCTGAGCTGGGGACAAGGTGGGAATCAGCCACAACTTGGACTTGGTGATCCTGGAGGGCTTTTCCAGCCTCTGTAATTCCATGACTCTGTGATTCTGACACCTCCTGTGCCCTTCCCTGAGGAACATTTCCCTCCCAGCAGCCAGGAGTGCTCGGAACCACAAACCCCTGAGGTTTGCTGCAGCTCCCAGCCTGTTCTCACCGGGTCAATTCCCAATTTTCCTGCCCCAAACACCTCTCTGGGCTCTGATCACCCTGATCTGAGCTCCCCTGCATGTTTGCATCCCTGCTAATCAGCCCAGCCCGCTCCTCAGGCTGCCAGGAGATGTAGGACATTAATCAGTTGATTGTTATTAACCCAGTTACATTGTAGCTGTGCATTAATGCTGCTCCAGCCCTAAATCCAGCCTCTAATCAGCCTTTACAACACACAGCTCATTATGCTGCTTGTGTGCTTGGCAATAATCCTGTTTTAAGGGATTGGGGAGGTGGCGTCGGGGCTCTGTGGAATTCCAGCAAATTTCAGGGGTGGGGAGAGGGGTTTTGGGTCAGGATTGGGTGCATAATGGAAAAGGCTGCTCAGGATTTAACACCTCCCCAAAAATCCCCCAGAAAACCCCAGAAAACCTCATGCAGCACATTCCCAAGGGACAGAAAATCTCATACAGCACATTCCCAAGGGACAGAAAATCACCGTTCCCTCAGCACTTCCAAATCCAGAACAAAAAATCACTGTTCCCTCAGCACTTCCACATCCACACCCAGAACAGGACACAAAATCACCGTTCTCTCAGCAGTTCCAAATCCAGGACACAAAATCACCGTTCCCTCAGCACTTCCAAATCCAGAACACAAAATCACCGTTCCCTCAGAACCTCCAAATCCAGAACACAAAATCACCGTTCCCTCAGCACTTCCAAATCCAGAACAGGACACAAAATCACCGTTCCCTCAGAACCTCCACATCCGGAACACAAAATCACCGTTCCCTCAGCACATCCACACCCAGGACACAAAATCACCGTTCCCTCAACACCTCCACATCCAAAACACAAAATCACCATTCCCACAGCACCTTCACATCCACATCCAGGACACAAAATCACCGTTCCCTCCAGAACAGGACACAAAATCACCGTTCTCTCAGCACCTCCACACCCAGAACAGGACACAAAATCACCGTTCCCTCAGCACTTCCAAATCCAGGACACAAAATCACCGTTCTCTCAGCAGTTCCAAATCCAGAACAAAAAATCACCGTTCCCTCAGCACCTCCACATCTAAAACACAAAATCACCGTTCCCTCAGCACTTCCAAATCCAGAACAAAAAATCACCGTTCCCTCAGCACCTCCAAATCCAGAACAGGACACAAAATCACCGTTCCCTCATCACTTCCACACCCAGGACACAAAATCACCATTCCCTCCAGAACAGGACACAAAATCACCGTTCCCTCAGCAGCTCCACATCCAAACCCAGGACACAAAATCACCGTTCCCACAGCACCTCCAAATCCAGAACAGGACACAAAATCACCGTTCCCTCCAGAACAGGACACAAAATCACCATTCCCTCAGCACCTCCACACCCAGAACACAAAATCACCGTTCCCTCAGAACCTCCACCTCCAGAACAGGACACAAAATCATCGTTCTCTCAGCAGTTCCAAATCCAGGACACAAAATCACCATTCCCTCAGAACCTCCAAATCCAGAACAGGACACAAAATCACCATTCCCTCAGCACTTCCACACCCAGGACACAAAATCATCGTTCCCTCAGCACATCCACACCCAGAACAGGACAAAAAATCACCGTTCCCTCAGCACTTCCAAATCCAGAACAAAAAATCACCGTTCCCTCAGCACCTCCAAATCCAGAACAGGACACAAAATCACCATTCCCTCCAGAACAGGACACAAAATCACTGTTCCCTCAGCAGCTCCACATCCAAACCCAGAACACAAAATCACCGTTCCCACAGCACCTCCAAATCCAGAACAGGACACAAAATCACCGTTCCTACAGCACTTCCAAACCCAGAACACAAAATCACCGTTCCCTCAGCACATCCACACCCAGAACAGGACAAAAAATCACCGTTCTCTCAGCACTTCCAAATCCAGAACAAAAAATCACCGTTCCCTCAGCACCTCCAAATCCAGAACAGGACACAAAATCACTGTTCCCTCAACAGTTCAACATCCAGGACACAAAATCACCGTTCCCTCAGCACCTCCACATCCAAAACACAAAATCACCATTCCCACAGCATCTCCACAACCAGAACACAAAATCACCGTTCCCTCAGCACCTCCACACCCAGGACACAAAATCACCATTCCCTCCAGAACAGGACACAAAATCACCGTTCCCTCATCACTTCCACACCCAGGACACAAAACCATCATTCCCTCAGCACCTCCACACCCAGACCAGAACCAGCAGATCCCAGACTGGGCCAGCTTGGAAGAGACCCCAGTGGTTCCAGCTGGCCCAGGATCGTGTCCAGAGCCTCTGGAACATTCCCAGCCTCTGCTGGAAGGTGTCCCAGGGGTTTGGGATGAGATGTTTGCAGGTTCCTTCCCACCCAAACCCTTCTGGGCTCCTGTGCTGCTCCTGGCCTGCAGGACCAAACAAAAGGAGTTGAAAAGGTGAGAAATCCACCTCTCCCTGGGCTCTTTCCCTATTTACAGCAGGATTTATGTCTCCATTTATCCATCATTTGAGTTACTTCCCCGGGCTCCTTTACCCTGCAGCAGTCCAGGAATCCCACAGGGAAATATTTCACTTTCCCTGCTCAATACTTTTATTTTTTAAATACTTTTCCCAGGTATTTGTAAGGAATCCCCTCCCTTCCCAGGCACTGGAATGCTGCAAACATGAGCCTCGCCAATAATTTAAAGCTGGAATGAACCACTGGACTATCAGTTAAAATTAAATCCACTTCATCCTGGCAGGAAATCAATAGCCCACAAAAATAAACAGCACCTTGGGAAGCAGAGCCGTGGACACGGCGTTTTCCAGGATTTCCTGGGAGCACACTTGGAAAAAAAAAAAAAAACATAATTGCAGTGATTAGCCCATTATTTGCAAAATTGTTGTAAACATGTTAATAATTAATCAGTGTCTGCAGCGTGCCCTCATCGATGTGGTGGTTATTAAAATCCATTCATGATTCCGAGACATTCACGGGGATATTTTGCAAATCCTTTTTCCAAGTGTGGCAGATGTTTTTTGGTGTTTTTGTGCTTTTGCAGCAACTGTATTTTTTACCAAAAAAAAAACCAAAACAAAACAAAACAAAAAAAAAAAAGCAACAAAGCATATAAAGATAATTCCTCTGTAAAATGCATTTTAATGAGTCACTTCTCATTTTCTCAAAGTCATTTTTTTTGGGACTAAAGATGTCTGGCAGCAAAATTATTTGTGATCAGACTCAGCACCGTGCAAAGCTTGATTGGAGCTGCAGGTAATAAAATGGAAACTAAAATATTTAAAGCAGACGCTCCCAACCCAAGCTGCTCCCATAAATGAGCTTTGTGGGATGTCTACAGGAAGGAAAAAAAAGGAATTAAAAATTGGGATGACAGATTAAATGTATTTTCCCTTCACCCTGTGGCAGGAGGAATGAAAATCCAGAAATCCGTGCCTGGGTTACAGCTGGAGGTGCCAAAATCTGCCAGCAGCTGTGCAGGCTTGGAGCCAAAATCTGCTGAGCCTCTGAGCACAGATTTACACATTTACACATATACTGATTTACACATTTACAGATTTACTGATTTACACATTTACAGAATTACTGATTTACAGAATTACACATTTACAGATTTACACATTTACAGAATTACTGATTTACAGAATTACACATTTACAGAATTACTGATTTACACATTTACACATTTACAGATTTACACATTTACAGAATTACAGATTTACAGATTTACACATTTACACATTTACACATTTACAGAATTACAGATTTACAGATTTACACATTTACTGATTTACACATTTACTGATTTACAAATTCACTGATTTACAAGTTCACTGATTTACAAATATACAGATTTACACATTTACTGATTTACACATTTACAGAATTACACATTTACAGAATTACAGATTTACACATTTACACATTTACAGATTTACACATTTACAGATTTACAGATTTACTGATTTACACATTTACAGATTTACACATTTACAGAATTACACATTTACACATTTACACATTTACAGATTTACAGATTTACTGATTTACACATTTACACATTTACACATTTACAGAATTACTGATTTACTGATTTACACATTTACAGAATTTACACATTTACAGATTTACAGATTTACTGATTTACACATTTACACATTTACAGATTTACAGATTTACACATTTACAGATTTACAAATATACAGATTTACACATTTACAGAATTACACATTTACAGATTTACAGAATTACAGATTTACAGATTTACACATTTACAGATTTACTGATTTACTGATTTACACATTTACAGATTTACACATTTACTGATTTACACATTTACTGATTTACACATTTACAGATTTACACATTTACACATTTACAGAATTACAAATTTACAGAATTACACATTTACAGAATTACAGATTTACTGATTTACACATTCACTGATTTACAAATTTACTGATTTACAAATTCACTGATTTACAAATTTACTGATTTACAAATTCATTGATTTACAAATTCATTGATTTACAAATTCATTGATATTTACAAATTTACAGATTTATAAATATACTGATTTCCAAATTTACAGATTTACAAATTCACAGATTTACAAATATACAGATTTCCAAATTCACTGATTTCCAAATTCACTGATTTACAAATTCACTGATTTACAAATTCATTGATTTACAAATTCACTGATTTACAAATTTACAGATTTACAAATTTACAGAATTACAAATTCACAGATTTACACATTTACAGATTTACAAATTTACTGATTTACAAATATACAGATTTACAAATTGAATTTGGGCACTGAACGCCCTGGAAAGGGAACAAACCAGGGAAGAGAGGAATGCACAGGAAAATCCACCTGAGAGTGAGGAAAAACTTCTTTATTTGTGAGCTCTCTGTGGCAGGGCCTGCCCCAGTCCCAGGGAACAATTCCTCCCCAAAATCCCGCCCAGCCCTGCCCCAGAGCATTCCCGAGGGGCTGGGAAATCCTGGGGCAAAGAAACCCTCCCATGGAAAATTCAGATTTCCCTCTCACCACCAAGCCCAGCCCTGCAAACTCCATCAGATCCATTTCCAGCTGGAAATCCTTCTCCAGAGATAAAAATCAGGATTTTGCAAAGCTCTCAGGAAGAAAAAAGTTGGAGATGCTGAAGCTTAAAATGCTGTCCATAAAAGGGGGAAAATAATAAAATAAAATAAAATAAAATAAAATAAAATAATAAAATAAAATAAAATAAAATAAAAAATAAAATAAAACATAAAATAAAATAAAAAATAAAATAAAAAATAAAATAAAATAAAATAAAATAAAATAATAAAATAAAATAAAATAAAAATTAAAAAAAAAATAAAAAATAATAAAAAATATAAAATAAAATAAAATAAAATAAAAAATAAAATAAAACATAAAATAAAATAAAAAATAAAATAAAAAATAAAATAAAATAAAATAAAATAATAAAATAAAATAAAAATTAAAAAAAATAATAAAAAATAATAAAAAATATAAAATAAAATAAAATAAAATAAAATAAAATAAAATAAAATAAAATAAAATAATAATAAAATAAAATAAAATAAAATAAAATAAAATAAAATAAAATAAAATAAATAAATAAAATAAATTTGAGGCTCCCTAAACCCAGCTTGGCTTTCTGAGGGAAGCAAGGAAATACAAAACTGGATGAAATGAAGAGCTGCAGGTTGGGAACTGGGAATGGTTTTGAGGAAAAGCGTGGAAAAGGCTGGAAGTTCCTCACGTTCTCCTCTGGAAACATCTGGAAACATCTGGAAACATCTGGCTGGGTGGGAAGGGTGAGGGGAGCAGGGGTGGAGCAGCCTCAGATTCCCGTGGGGGCTCTGGTGTGACACTGCTGGAGCCAAGGGCTGGGGAAATGTGGGGAAAATGGGGAAAAATTGGGGAAAACGGGGAAAAAATGGGGGAATATGGGGGGAAATGGGGAAAAAATGGGGAAATATGGGGAAAAAATGGGGAAAAAATGGGGAAAAATGGGGAAAATGGGGAAAAAATGGGGGAATATGGGGGGAAATGGGGAAAAAATGGGGGAAAATGGGGGAAAACGGGGGGAAATGGGGGAAAATGGGGGGAAATGGGGAAAAAATGGGGAAAAAATGGGGGGAAAATGGGGGAAAAATGGGGGAAAAATGGGGGAAAAATGGGGGAAATGAGGGGGGAATAAAGGGGGTGAATAAGGATTTAATGCCTCCCCAAAAATCCCCAAAAACCTCATACAGCACATTCCCAGAGGACAGAAATAATGAGAATAAGGAGGGAGAAAAGGGGGAAAGGAGAGGTAAAGAGGGGGGAAAGGAAAAGGGAGAAGAGGGGAAAGGAGAAAGAGGAAGAAAAGGAGGAAGAGAGGAGGAAAAGAAGAGGAAAACAGGAGGGAAAGAGGAGGAAAGTATTTTCATTTTGATTCAAGTAAATAATAGAAAAATAAGTTAAGTTCTTAAGTAAGTTAAGTTTTTAAGTTCCTTAAAAATTACAAGGAAAAAAAAAATACCTCAGTGGTCACTCATTAAATTCAGAGATTAAATTAAAAAGGGAGAAGTGCTCTGGTCTGTGTCACCCAGCTCCTATCCCCAGGAGTTGCAAAATTCCAGAATATTTGGTGGAAGGGGATTTCAGTGTCCCTGGGGAAATCCAGAATCCACAGGAACATTTTTTAAAGTGGCTGCAGCTCAGGAGGAGCCGTCAGGAGCACGAGGTGAGGCAGGAAAAGGCTGAGATTTCAGCATGAAGAATATTCCCCCCACACAGACTGAGGGTAATGACCCCAAACCCAAGCCCTGGGAAGCAGCTTTATCCCCCAGGGAATTTTGTTATTATTTTTATTGCCATTATGAAGATGCAGCAGGGAAAAAAAAAAAGAGTTCAATCCAAAATAGGATTGTCATTAAATTCACTGGTGCAATTCCTTTGTAATGTTTGGAGCTAAATCCAGCAAATAGCCAGGGAGGGAAGGATTTCAAAGACATTAAAGGTGTTTTCATGAATTCCAGAATCCCAGAATCTTTGAAACCTCAAAATAAACTCCAAAATCATCAAGTCCAATGATTCCAGAGCACTGCCAAGGCCACATCCAAAGGTTTGAAATGTCCCAGGGATGGGGGCACGGGGACATCCATGCCAGAACCACCCTGGGAAGCTGGAAACCCTTTCCAGGAGGGAATTTTCCAGCTGATCCAGGGGCAGGCAGCCCCTGGGAGCTCTGCACCAGGATTCTGACAGAAGCCCTGGGAATCCTGAGCAGCCAGGTTATTACAAGCCCTGTCATTTCCCAGGATATTGGATTTTCCTCTGGCCACAGCCAGGTCTGCTACATCAACCAATTTGTCCCTGGGAGCATTAATTGTTTAACATCAGATCTTAAGGAGCTCTCAGCATGGAGCCCAGCAGAAATATCCTGTTCACAGGAAATGCTGGGTGCCAGCAGCCACTCTGAGCCCTGCAATTGTGTTTCCTTCAGCCAGTCATTTCCTGAGCCCCCTGAACATGGGGAACCAAGGGACTTTTGCCATTTTCTTCTGCATTTTCTGTGCTTGGCCAAAGCCCTGACATCTCCCACCCAGGCAGAGACTTGGCCCTGCTCCTGCACCACCAGCAGCTCCACACTGGAATTGCTTCCCAGCTGCTCTGCTGCACCTGCACCGAACCTTTTTAGGCATTTTAAATGGTGTAAAATGAGAATTAAACCCCCAGCTTCACCTGGGAGCTCTCCTGGCTGTGCAAGGTCAGGTCACCCCACAGGGTTCCACTGTTGGACTCTGCATTCCTCAGAGGGGAGCAGCAAACAACACAGAGGGACATTTGCTGGGAATTTGATTCTTTTACAGCTCTTGAAGATCCCATGACTCCAACGCCTTTTGTCCTGAGACAGCAACAGCAGCTTTCACAGAACCCCAGCCTGGCCTGGCTGGGAAGGGACCCCAAATCCCACCCATCCCACCCCAGCCATGGCAGGGACACCTTCCCCTGTCCCAGCTGCTCCAGCCCCAATGTCCAGCCTGGCCTTGGGCACTGCCAGGGATCCAGGGGCAGCCCCAGCTGCTCTGGGAATTCCATCCCAGCCCCTGCCCACCCTGCCAGGAACAATTCCTGCCCAATATCCCATCTAAAAATACTCAGTTTGAAGTCCTTCCCTTTTCCTGGAAACCTTATCTGGTTTCCCAAGATAACCAATGAATGACCACAGCATTAGAGGTCTGGAATAAATCCTGATTTAATCCCAGACTTGAGCAGAGCAGAGGAAATCAGGATCCTGGTGACAGTGATCCCTGTATTCCAACCTCCTGCTCCTATTCCACATTTTGCTGATCCCAAAGGCCTGTTGTGGTGTATTTATGCTTTAAAAGTGAAGGTGGAGGTTTCACTGATAGTAAACCACATCCTTCCCTCCCATTGTGCTGTTTCTCTGTCCCTGTTCTCCCTCAGCATTCCAGCTGCTTCCACATGCAGATCCAGCTCTCCCCTGGAGCTGGGAAAAACTTTTCAGGTGCAGCTCTTTCATTTGGCAAAAACCATTTGGGGCAGGCAGAGCTGTTTAAAAATTCAAATGAGGTTTTCAAATGTTTTTTTTAGCTCAGGAATTCGGAAACATTTCCTGAAACACAGGGGTTGGTTCTCAGAGAGACTGGAAATGAATTCCGGATGAAAGCGAAGCGAGGAGAAAAAAGACCCCTTTTAACACAAAACATGTTTTGAAAATTACCATTTCAGGGCATGAAATTGTGTTGCATTTGATCTGAAGTTAATGAGGTCTGCTCGGGTACGCAGCTGCCACAGAATCCTGGAATCCCAGCATCATTCAGGTGGGAAAACAGCTCCAGGATCCGAGCTGTGCCCATCCACTGAGTGCCACCTCCAGGAATTCCTTGGCCATCTCCGGGGTGGGCACTGCAACCCTCCCTGGGCAAACAGGACTGCAAACCCTGCCCGGCCTGAGCAGGAAAAGATCCCAAAAGGAGGTGCCTGGAGGAGCTGCCTCCCTGCTGGAGGCTGTGGCTGGTTCAGCTGCAGCTCCAGCCCATTCCCTGCTCCCCGTGCATGGACAGCATTCCCAGGGCTGGGAGCACACCCCGTACCCCTGGCAGAGCTTTTAGAGCAAGGACAGAGAATTCCTGAGCTGGCTGTGCCCCCTGTGCTGGAGCAGCACCGGGAGCGGTTCAGGGCACAGAGGATCGGTGCCAGCCCTGGGGAATGGCTCTGCCAGCCTGGACATCCCCTAAAAGGGGGATAAAGGACTGGAATGGCCTTCCTGGGCAGTGCTGGAGTCACCATCCCTGGCTGTGGTTAAAACAATCTGGGTGTGACACTCGGTGCCATGGGCTGCTTGAGGTGCTGGGGCTGGGTGGGACTCGATGGTCTTGGAGGTCTCTTCCAACCTGGTGATTCTGTGGTTCTGTGGCTCTGGTTCTGTGATTCTGTGGTTCCGTGGGTCTGTAATTCTGTGGCTCTGTGGTCCGTGGTTTTGTGGTTCTGTGGATCTGTGACTCCATGATTCCATGGCTCTGTGATTCCGTGGTTCCATGGCTCTGTGATTCCCATGGCTCTGTGATTCCCATGGCTCTGTGATTCCATGGCTCTGTGGTTCCATGGCTCTGTAATTCCCATGGTTCTGTGATTCCATGGTTCCATGGCTCTGTGATTCCATGGTTCCATGGCTCTGTTGGTTCCATGGTTCTGTTGGTTCCATGGCTCTGTTGGTTCCATGATTCCATGGCTCTGTGATTCCATGGTTCCATGGCTCTGTGATTCCATGGCTCTGTGATTCCATGGCTCTGTGATTCCATGATTCCATGGCTCTGTGATTCCATGGTTCCACGGTTCCATGGCTCTGTTGGTTCCATGGTTCCATAAAAGCCCCTGAGAGAGGCCGGGCAGAGCCAGGGAGGGAAGGAGCTGCAGAGCTGAGGCTGATCCATCCCAAAGCCGAGGGCAGGCAGAGGTGAGCTGGGGCGCTCCAGGGAATTGTCATGGATCCAAACTCCAAATCCTCGGTGAGTTTCTCCTGCTGGCTCCCTCAGGGATCAGAATTCAGAGTTACAGCGAGGACGAGCTCTCGGCTCCTTTCAGGAATCCATCAAGCAAAAGCTTCAGGGGCTGCAGGCAGAGATTGTCTCTCCCTAAAAGGGACAATGGGAACATTCCAGGGACACGGGGGCGGCCTCTCCCTCTCCATCCCTTCCACAATAACACATTTCAGCTCCTCACAAGCCAAGCACAGGCAGGAAAAAGCTTCAAGATGAAAATGTCAATTTTTTTCCTTCTTCTAAACAACAAATCTTAAACCTCGGCATTTTAAAGATCTGTCCTGGCACCTTGGAGTGTGAAGGGCTGAATTCATTTTCTGTTCTCCCACTCAAGAGACCAGAATGAAGTGATCCTATCAAATCCACCCTCTCCCAATTTCCATTATCCCAGCTTGTTCCAAGCCCGTCCAACGTGGCCTTGGACACTCCTGGGATGGGGCAGATCCATTTCTGCACTTTGGAAACCTTGGCAGCCCCTTGGGGCAGAGATCTCCCCTCTGTGAGCCCCCTGCATCCCTCTCGCAGGGCTTCCTACAAGAACTCCCCTCCCAGTTCTCATCCTCAGTAAAAACACAGCTATCACGCCCCAAATTTGTTTGGTAATTGCATTTTCTCATTATCCTCCCATCATTCTGGGTGCCAGCAAAGCGTCCAAGTTGTTCACGCTCGGTGTGAGATTGTGAGAATCATCGAGACGCTCGTCCCAGAGCCGTGCTGCGATTCCATCTCCTCTGACACCGCTGCTCCAGAATCTGCTTTTCTGGGTGCTCTCCGAGGCTGAGGATGTGCTCAGAATGGTGACACAGCTCTGCTGCTGGAAGGAGAAGGCTGGGAAGGGTTTCCCACCACAGCAGCACCTCCAAAGCCACCACATCAAACAGTGACCACGCTGGGAACGATTTTCCCGGGAAAGGCAGCGACAGCCAGCGGGTGTTGGAGGGACGGGAAGTTCTGCACATCCCTACGTGTGGCCAAAGCCACGAGCACAACTCTCCCTCTACACATCCCCCAAAACCATGGAATGCCAGGGTCGGAAGGGACCTTCCAGCTCTCCTCGTTCCACCCCCTGCTGCAGGCAGGGAGCCTTCAAATCCTCTTTAAAAATGCTGTGTACAATCCCACCTCTCATTTCAGCCGTAGAGGGGAAACCCCAGGTGAGTTTTGCCCTCTGCAGGTGTAGGAAATCATTCCCACCGTGTTTTTCCCACCAAACACCATCCCTGTTCCCAGTGGGATTTACACGATTTCCAGGGCGCTGCTCCCAACTCCCCGAACTCCTCCCGTGCACAGAAGGCTCCATCTAGTGTCGCACAGGCACAATTCCCGGGAAAAAGCAGGAAAGAGAGAGGAAAGCCAGTAGATAATAATTGCTGCGGGTTTTTGAGATGCCCTGGCCAAAAAAAAAAAAGATAAAAAAAGGATTTTCCTACCGTGCTTTGCTGTCCAAAGCAATTGCAAAGCAGGTGGAGACCAGATCTTCCATCCTGGCTTTGGAAAAGGAAGAGACAGGACACAGGGAATGGCTCCCAGTGCCAGAGGGCAGGGCTGGATGGGATTTTGGGCAGGATTTTGTCCCCTCTTATCCTGCCCTGCAGCATTCCCTGTCCCGTTATCCTGCCCTGCAGCATTCCCTGTCCCGTTATCCCACCCTGCAGCATTCCCTGTCCCGTTATCCCTCCCTGCAGCATTCCCTGTCCCGTTATCCCTCCCTGCAGCATTCCCTGTCCCGTTATCCCACTCTCAGCATTCCCTGTCCCGTTATCCCACCCTGCAGCATTCCCTGTCCCGTTATCCTGCCCTCAGCTTTCCCTGTCCCGTTATCCCACCCTGCAGCATTCCCTGTCCCGTTATCCCACCCTGCAGCATTCCCTGTCCCGTTATCCCACCCTGCAGCATTCCCTGTCCCGTTATCCCACCCTGCAGCATTCCTGTTATCCCACCCTCAGCATTCCCTGTCCCGTTATCCCACCCTCAGCATTCCCTGTCCCGTTATCCTGCCCTCAGCATTCCCTGTCCCATTATCCCATCCTGCAGCATTCCCTGTCCCGTTATCCTGCCCTGCAGCATTCCCTGTCCCGTTATCCCACCCTGCAGCATTCCCTGTCCCGTTATCCCTCCCTGCAGCATTCCCTGTCCCGTTATCCCTCCCTGCAGCATTCCCTGTCCCGTTATCCCACTCTCAGCATTCCCTGTCCCGTTATCCTGCCCTCAGCATTCCCTGTCCCGTTATCCCACTCTCAGCATTCCCTGTCCCGTTATCCTGCCCTCAGCTTTCCCTTCCTGCATTTCCCTCCTTATTCCACCTGATACTCCCCGTTATCCCCCTCAGCATTCCCAGCCCCGCTATCCCTCTATCCCATTATCCCCCTATCCCGTTATCCCCCTCAGCATTCCCAGCCCTGCTCTCCCATTATCCCGTTAGCCCATTATCCTGCTCTCCCATTATCCTGCTATCCTGCTCTCCTGTTATCCCGTTATTCCACTATAGCATTATCCCATGATCCTGCTCTCCCTCTAACCCTCTCTCGTTATCCCTTTATCCCATTATCCCTCTCTCCCTTTATCCCTCCATCCCTCTCTCCCGTTATCCCTCTCTCCCTCCATCCCTCTCTCCCGTTATCCCTCCATCCCTCTCTCCCGTTATCCCTCTCTCTCTTCCTCCATCCCTCTCTCCCGTTATCCCTCCATCCCTCTCCCGTTATCCCTCCATCCCGTTATCCCTCTCTCCCGTTATCCCTCCATCCCGTTATCCCTCTCTCCCGTTATCCCTCCATCCCTCCATCCCTCTCTCTCCCTCTATCCCTCTCTCCCTCCATCCCTCTCTCCCGTTATCCCTCCATCCCGTTATCCCTCCATCCCGTTATCCCTCTCTCCCTCTCTCCCTCCATCCCTCTCTCCCTGGTACCCAGCACCGCCCCGTGGCCGTTCCCGGCGCTGCTCCCGGCAGGAAAATCCCCGGGATGGAATTTTCTCCCCAAATCCCCGGGATGGAATTTTCTCCCCAAATCCCCGGGATGGAATTTTCTCCCCAAATCCCCGGGATGGAATTTTCTCCCCAAATCCCCGGGATGGAATTTCCTCCCCAAATCCCGAACTCCATCCCGTCCCTGCCTTCCCCCGGCCTCCCCGGGAGCAGGGCGGGTTCCCCTCCGGATCCCGGCTCCCTGCTCAGTATTCCCGGCTGGAATTCCCTGCTGGCCGCTCACGAGCGGCTCCTCCCTGGAGAAGCTCCAGGAATTCCGGGATTTTTGGGAAAAGTGGTGTTTCCCATGAAGGATGTGGGGACTGTGCTGACACCTGTGTCTCCCCTCTCCTCGCGTTTTTAATTCTCTTACAGGAGTTTTCCCGGCTCGGGAGGGGACAGGGACCTGCCCCAGTGACACCGGGGACACCCCTGGGGACGAGGGAGTCACAGATGAGCCAAAAAATGCTCCTTTAACCCCCAAAAATGCTCCTTTAACCCCCAAAAAAGCTCCTTTAACCCCCCCAAAAAGCTCCTTTAACCCCCCCCCAAAAACTCCTTTAACCCTCAATAAAGTTCCTTTAACCCCCAATAGTTCCTTTAACCCCAAAAAAGTTCCTTTATCCCCCAAAAAAGCTCCTTTAACCCCCAAAAAAGCTCCTTTAACCCCAATAAAGTTCCTTTAACCCCCAATAAAGTTCCTTTAACCTTCAATAAAGTTCCTTTAATCTCCAATAAAGTTCCTTTGACCTCAAAAAAGCTCCTTTAACCCCAAAAAAGCTCCTTTAACCCCAATAAAGTTCCTTTAACCCCCCAAAAAAGCTCCTTTAACCCCATGTCCCCCTGACCATCCTTCACATCTCCCAGATCTCATCTGGAACTACAACTTGAAGGAAAAACAAATCCCTTTTTCCTCCCCTTTTGTCTCAGCCCCATGAAATGAAATCCCCAAATTTCCCCATGAAATTCCCCCCTAATTAACATCATTAACTAATCCAAATTTCCCCACGAAATGCCCCCCTAATTAACATAATTACTATTAAAAACATTTCCCCACGAAATGCCCCCCTAATTAACCTAATTACTATTAAAAACATTTCCCCACAAAATGCTCCCCTAATTAACATAATTACTATTAAAAACATTTCCCCACAAAATGCTCCCCTAATTAACATCATTATCTAATCCTAATTTCTCCTTGGCCCAGCAGAAGCCCTCTATGGATGTTCACACTCAGGCAGGTTAATTTAAATTAAATTTAAATTTTCATTTAAATCCCAGGTATTGCATCCCTGACCTCAGCCAGGTGACACTTCCCTCTAAAACCTGGAATATTTCATGGAGGTTTGAAGGGATTTTTTATTGAGGTGACAAATGAAGTTATTTAATTTATTTAGTAGCACACGGGGTTTAAGCACTGACTGTTCCTCCCTCTCTTCATCACCCTCAGGAATAGTTTGGGGTTTTTTTTCCTAATATTCCAACATTGAAGTGCAGGGAAAAAATAATCCAGCTGAAAAGTTGGGACAAACAAGGGAAATATTGCAGAATAAGTTGGGAAATACAAACACAGCTCCAGGAACCCCGTGCCAGGCCCTCACCTCCCTCCCAGGGAACAATTCCTGCCCAAATCCACTCCTGGAATAAATAAAAATATAAATTGTCAGCAATCAGCTGCTATTCCCTGCTGCTCTGTTGTCTATAAATCCATTAACAGGACTCCATAAAGCCCAAATAAATTCCACTACACTGAATTCTGAAAGAAAACTAAATAGCATTTGGTATTTAGTATTTAATTAAAGTTTCTAACTCCTTATTTCACCACAGGGATGCTACGTTTTGCTGTAATAAATTATTCTTTTCCTACTGACAACTACCTGAATGCATTTGCAATTCACTTAAGAGGATTAATTAAGGCTTGTTTTCATGACAAGGATTTTTTTTTTTTGGAGCAATTAAAATCGGGTTTAAAGTTATAACATATATTTGATAGCAATTATTGAAACTAATCCTAGAAAATTTAATATCCATCCCTAGGAATCCTCTAACACGTGGCAGGTCCTGCTTCCCTCATCCAACCTTCTCCAGGTTGGGAGGAGCCTCAACACCAATTTCACTTTAGGTTCTAAGACTTAATTTAGAATTCATAATTTAGAATTTAGGGGGGAAAAAGCCCAGAGTTGCCCGCAAAATTTCCAAGCTGCTGCCTGAAGCTCAGCAGCTCGATGTCACCTCTTCCTCCAGGCACTCCTGGAAAAGTCAGCCAAGGACAAGGACAAGGACAGACTTCTCCAAGGATTTTGTGCCCTTGGACTTTACCCAGCCTCGGGGGCTCAAACGAGGACTGAAACCAAATTAAAACCCCTGGATGCAGGAAGGATCCCAGGAAACCTTTCCACATCCCTGCAGGATCCCTGAGGATTCCCCAACCCTTCCAAAACCACCTAAACATTCCCAAAATGCACCTAAACAAACATTCCCAAAATGCACCTAAACATTCCCCAAATGCACCTAAACATTCCCAAAAACCACCTAAACATTCCCAAAATGCACCTAAACATTCCCAAAAACCATCTAAACATTCCCAAAATCCACCTAAACATTCCCAAAATCCACCTAAACATTCCCCAAATGCACCTAAACATTCCCAAAAACCACCTAAACATTCCCAAAATGCACCTAAACACTCCCAAAATGCACCTAAACATTCCCAAAAACACCTAAACATTCCCAAAATCCACCTAAACATTCCCAAAAACCACCTAAACATTCCCAAAAACACCTAAACATTCCCAAAATCCACCTAAACATTCCCAAAAACCACCTAAACATTCCCAAAATGCACCTAAACATTCCCCAAATGCACCTAAACATTCCCAAAATCCACCTAAACATTCCCAAAATGCACCTAAACATCCCCAAAATGCACCTAAACATCCCCAAAATGCACCTAAACATTCCCAAAAACCACCTAAACATTCCCAAAATCCACCTAAACATTCCCAAAAAGCACCTAAACATTCCCAAAATCCACCTAAACATTCCCAAAACCACCTAAACATTCCCAAAAACCACCTAAACATTCCCAAAAACCACCTAAACATTCCCAAAATGCACCTAAACATTCCCAAAAACCACCTAAACATTCCCCAAATGCACCTAAACATTCCCAAAATGCACCTAAACATTCCCAAAATGCACCTAAACATTCCCAAAATCCACCTAAACATTCCCAAAATCCACCTAAACATTCCCCAAATGCACCTAAACATTCCCAAAATCCACCTAAACATTCCCAAAATGCCTGAGCACCCCAAATTAGCAATTAACGAGTTTGCAGAGGGCAAATGAGCTGCAGCTCATTAATAAAATGTTGAGTAATTTTCCTGTTCATTAGACATGGGGATAATTAAGAGGGGCAGGGAAAGATGATGCTCCATTAATATTCCCCCAGTCAGAGCCCAGTCCAAAAAAACCCAAGTTGCAAATTTCACCTTCAGTAATTCTGGGATGGACAGAATAATTCTGGGGTGCAAATAATGAAATCCCAACAGCCCAAATCCTGGAGATCCAGATTTTAATTGACCTTTTTGTGTCTCCAGCGAAACCCTTTGTCATACAGGTGAAATACAGAGAATATTTATATTTATTTCCTGTCTGTTTTCCCTCCTGATGCTCCTCAGGGCTGAGGTTGCTTCTCCAGGACAATCTCCAACTGGAAAGCTCTTCCAGGGATTTCTCTTCCCACTGATGTCCTCCCCATTAGTTCTCCCCCTTCAGCACAGGCAGCAATTCCCCACTTTCCTTCAGCTCCTGCAAGACAGAAATGCAGCAATTACGGAGTTTTTTGGGATTATCCAACGGGATTCCATCAGGAAATAGTCCCTGGCAGCAGGGAATGCATTGGTGCCTCACTAGAGGTCCCTCTTGGCCACCACTCTGAGGTTTATAAAGTAATTTATATTACATTTATATTTCATGTATTATATTTATTGATATTTAAATTCTGGCTGGGGTGTATTTAGGAAAAAAGACAAAAATCTGAAGTGGAAAATGCCACGTTGAAAGCTGTGGTTGGAATCCCTGGATCTCCTCCCAGGTGGAATTCCAGACCCATTCCAGGCTCCCACAAAACTTTCCAACACCCCAAAGGAGGAAACGCCACCCCTGGATGGATTTTGTGCCTCCCATCCATAAAACCCAACCAGAAAATAAAATTTCCTGTGGATTCTGAGCAAGAGGTGCCTGCCCAGCACATCCTGGGGACTGAAATTCAAATTACAGGGCTGGGAACTGGCCAAGGAACAGCAGGAAACGCCTGGAAAACAAGGAGGGATATTCTCCTTTTCCCACACCTTGGAATAAACAACTCTCCCTCCTTTTATTCCCTATTAAAAAATGAGATTTAAACCAGTGACAGCATTCCTGTGCATCAGGGTGAATTCAAACAGCACAAGGATGCAAAGGGAGGAACTACACTGGAATACCAGAGAAAATAGGATTTTACAACATCTCCCCTTCCTGAGCACCCAAAAAGCCCCCTCACTTCTGCAATCATCTAATTTTATTTATTTAATCCAATAAATAAATAACTAAAATAAATCTATAAATTAAGTTAATCTATAAAATGTAAGCAAAATTAATCTGTGTAATTGAAGCAATCCCTACACTTGTTAAATAAAGAGAATTAATCTATATACTTTAAGTAAAATTAATCTCTATAAATAAAATTAATCTATATATAAATAAAATTAATCTCTATAAATAAAATTAATCTCTATAAATAAAATTAATCTCTATAAATAAAATTAATCTATATATAAATAAAATTAATCTATATATAAATAAAATTAATCTCTATAAATAAAATTAATCTCTATAAATAAAATTAATCCATATAAGTAAAGCAATCCCTACACTTCTTAAATAAATAAAATTAACCTGCATACTTGAAGTGAAATTTATCTATAGAAACAGAATTAATCTATATCATTTAAATTAATCTATATACATAAATTTAATCTATATAATTTAGGTAAAAATAATCTATATAAATAAAATTATTATTTATTAATATAATAATTTAATATAATAATTTAAATAATAAATTGATATAATAATTGAAGCAATCCCTACAATTATTAAATAAATAAAAATCTATTTACTTTAAGTAAAATTAATTTATATAAGTAAAATGAATCTATGTAATTGAAGTAATTTTTTATAAATAAAGAAAATTATGTAATTTAAGTAAAATTAATCTTTGTAAATAAAATTAATCCATAAACTTTAAGTAACATTAATCTACATAAATAAAATGAGTCTATGGAATTGAAACAATCCTCACACTTCTGAAATAAATCAAACAAATCTCCAGAATTTAAGTGGTACCAGTATTTTTTAGAATTAAATGGGATTTATTGATTGAGCCTTCAGGCAGGAATGGGCTCAGGAGGATTTGGGAACTCTGGGGCTGCTCCAACAATTCCAATAAAATTTCCTTTTTCCCAGGAATGTTTTCTGGGAAAAAAATACCAACATCAGGAGCAAGATTAAAGACGAGAAAAGCGCAAAAAAAAAGGGGTAAAAATGGACTTTTTCCTGGAAAAGCTCAGGAATTCAGTGGGAGACAGGCAGGAAAATTCCTATAAATTGAGTTTTTATTGCAAATAAATCCAATTCCTACCTTGACAATGTCCAGCCCCCCAACCAGCTCCCCCTTGACGTAGAGCTGAGGGTACGTGGGCCAGTTGGAAAAGGATTTCAGGCCTTGGCGCACCTGGAAAATGAAAGGGGAATTGGGAATTGGGAATTTCAGCTCAGGAAAAGGCAGCAGGGAAACGAACCCCCAGGGCTGGGGAGGTTCTGTTACCTCCTCATCCTCCAGGATGTCAAAAGTCTCGTAATCCACGCTGGGGAGAGGGGAAAAAATGGGAATATTCACATTATTGACAGGGGAGATGTGAAGAAATGCTCAAAAAAACAGCAAAAAAAAACCCCAAATTTGCAAAGGAACGCCTCAAAATGCTCCAAGAAAACTCCAAAATGCTCCAAGAAAATTTCTAAAGCCTCAAGATTTTTTTAAAAAATCCCCAAAATGCTCAAAAAGTTCTCAAAGAACCTTCAAAATACTCAAATTACCACCCCAAGTTCTAAAATGTCAAGGTTTTTTAAAAACTCTCAAAATTCTCAAAAAAACCCTAAAAATTCTCAAAAAAAACCCTCAAGAATCTCAAAACCTCAAGATTTTTTAAAGACCTTAAAAATATGCAAAACCTCTCAAAAAACCCTCAGAAAAAAACCCTGAAAATCCCCCCCAAAAAAACCTCAAAATTTTCACAAAAAAACCTGAAAATTCCCCCAAAAAAACCCTCAAAATTCTCACAAACCCCAAAATCTTGCAAAAACACTCAAAAATCTTGAAAAACACTCAAAATTCTCACCAAAAATGCTCAAAAATTTTCAAAAATTCCTCCAAATTCCAACAGAACCCCTCAAAATTGTCAAGATCCCTTCAAAATTCTCAAAAAAATCTTGAAAGAACCCTCAAAATTCTCAAAAA
Organism: Poecile atricapillus; assembly: GCF_030490865.1. NCBI lineage: Eukaryota > Metazoa > Chordata > Aves > Passeriformes > Paridae > Poecile > Poecile atricapillus. The sequence goes on along the minus strand of NC_081254.1, from coordinate 37,408,905 downwards.
ACTCCTCAATAATTTATAAAAAAACCCATTAAAATTCTCAGAAAACCCTTCAATTTTATTTAAAAAGAAAAACTTACATTTGAGGAATAATTCCACAAACATTTTCTAATATATTTGCCATAAAATGCAGTTTTGAACCCCAAACTCAAAGCCCGTGACCTACCCAGTGTTATTCATGATTTCTAGGATTTGCTTGCTGAAGCCACATTTTGCCATCTAAAATGTAAAATACAAATGTTCAAAGATCTCTTCTTTTTTTTTAATCCATGGAATTCCAGCTACACTACAGCAATTCCCAATTTTTTTGCTGGATGAGCCATTCCTTAATCCCTTTTCCATCCTTTATCTCCTGATTTTTATGGATTTATGAGAATAAATCTGCTTTATTTTGAGGCATCACTGCCTTGATTCACCACAACAATAAATTAACAAACAAAACAGCAGCTTGTTCTATTTATTATCATTATAATTAATTATAATGAATAATTAACATCCTCTGCCAACTCTTCACAGAAGGAAAAAAACCACCCAGCAATTTTTAGATATTAACAGGTGTTATTATCTATATTAATAGATATTATTAGAAATATCTAATATTTAGATACTATTCAGCAATAATAAAAACAGGGGCTGTTCTATGATTTATAGAAGCACCAAATAAAAGCAGCAGTGATTTGAATCAAGGAAGAACAAGGTGAAAATTCAATATTTCCTGGAGCACTCCACGTTACCTGTTTGTTTCCCTTCATAAAGAGCATGACAGGAGCTTTGTTTATCAAGGATTTAAGCCTACAAAAAGACAGAAAACACCTTGGTTATCACCCCAAACGAAATGCAGAAATGGAAATGAATAAATGGATGAATCTCCAAGAATTCCCCACTGGATGGGTCAGGAGAGAATCCCATTCCCAGCAGGAATCCATCTCAGGTTGGTTAAAAACATCCCTAAAACTTCCCCAAGCTGCTCCTTAAAAACACATTTCATGGATTTCACATCTCACATTTCACATTTTTAACCTAAAAAAAACTTGGGAAGGTTTTTTTAAGGGACCCTTAAAACCCTTTGGGAAGCAGAGGAACATTTCCCATTCCCTTCTTTCCCTAAAAAGTTTGTGCAGAGCAAAAAAATTCCATTTAAATGGAGTTACTGCTTGTGCAATTTGCAAACTTCCATCCAGAACTGGCCAGAAAATGTTGAATTTCTTAATAAAATCCTTAAACAGCACAGGAAGGGGCTAAAAGGCTTTAAAAAAATAAGTTTTTAAAGGCCACAAAAAGTAAGTTTTTAAAGATGAGCCCATCTTCATCTTTATCTCCAATTTAATCTCTGCTAAAAGCATTAATTGGGGTTTGTGCCCTCAGGGGAAGAATTGCAAAGGAAAGGAACCCAAGGCACAGGACAAATTTGGAAGGAATGAATAAATCCCTAAAATTTAGAATGATGGGATTATTATTAATCACCACTTTTAAATGAGATTTATTAAATTCTTTCTGCACTGAGGAGGTGGAAGAACCCGGCAGGGACAGCAGAGCTGGGAAATCAGTGGCAAATAAAGCTGGAAAAAGCTTAAAAAGGTGATTTTCCCAGTTATTCTTAAAGAATAAATTCTTAAAATGAGACAAGAAGGAATCTATCTATATCTATATATAAATCTATCTATATCTATATATATTTAAGTAAATATATACAGATATATACGTAGAAACATATAGATTTAAAAATACATAGAAATATAAATGTAGATTTATAAATATGTGGATACAGTTATATAAATAGATATATAAATAAATGTACACATATATAAACAGATATATAAATAGAAATATATAGATACAAAAATTATAATGTAATGTAATGCAATGTAATGTATGTCAATATAATATTAATATATATTTATATAGATACAAAAATTTATATCACTCTAGAAATAAGTATATAAATGTATACTTATAGCAATATAGATATATAGATATAAAATATAGAAATAGATATATAAGTAGCTATATATAAATACAGATAATTTATGACTATGCAAATAGCTAATACTTAAAATAAATATATAACTAGATATATAAACAGGCATCTATAGATATATAAATAGATACATACATATAAAAACAGATGTATAAATATATAAATATAAAAATAGATATATATTTATAAAATTTATTTGGAAAGTTTATATATTTAAATATATAAATAGATAAGCAGAAATTAAACCACAAATATAAGTAAAGACTCTTGGATTTAAATCCACAAACCCCAAGAGACATTGAAAAACTGCAGGAATTCTGTAAGTCAATAAATTCTTGAGGTGTTTCCAATAAAGTAGGAATTTCCAGGGGGTTTCTCCTATCTGAACATAATTTAAAAAAAACTTAAAAATTGTTATAATTCACCCACCTGTCCTCCAACTTCTGGGCCTTTGGGCAGATTGTGTCCAGCTCTCCTGACGCCTCGAGCTCCTGAGGAAATTAGAGGGGGGGGAAAGCCAAAAAATGAGGTGGAAAAAACATGAAAAAGGCATTTATGGCAATGCAGAAAGGTGAGAGAATTGTACAGACATTGAAAAGCAAGAAAAAGGCATTTATGGAATGCAGAAAGGTGAGAGAATTGCAGTGACATTGAAAAGCAAGAAAAAGGCATTTATGAAATCCAGAAAGGTGAGAGAATTGCAGTGAGTGACCTTGAAAAGCAAGAAAAAGGCATTTATGGAATGCAGAAAGGTGAGAGAATTGCACAGAGTGACATTGAAAAGCAAGAACAAGGCATTTATGGCAATCCAGAAAGGTGAGAGAATTGCACAGAGTGACATTGAAAAACCAGAAAAAGGCATTTATGAAATCCAGAAAGGTGAGAGAATTGCACAGAGTGACATGAAAAGCAAGAAAAAGGCATTTATGGCAATGCAGAAAGGTGAGAGAATTGTACAGACATTGAAAAGCAAGAAAAAGGCATTTATAGAATGCAGAAAGGTGAGAGAATTGCAGTGACATTGAAAAACCAGAAAAAGGCATTTATGGCAATGCAGAAAGGTGAGAGAATTGCACAGAGTGACCTTGAAAAGCAAGAAAAAGGCATTTATGGAATGCAGAAAGGTGAGAGAATTGCACAGAGTGACCTTGAAAAGCAAGAAAAAGGCATTTATGGCAATCCATAAAGGTGAGAGAATTGCAGTGAGTGACATTGAAAAGCAAGAACAAGGCATTTATGGCAATGCAGAAAGGTGAGAGAATCGCAGTGACATTGAAAAGCAAGAACAAGGCATTTATGGAATGCAGAAAGGTGAGAGAATCGCAGTGACATTGAAAAGCAAGAACAAGGCATTTATGGCAATGCAGAAAGGTGAGAGAATCGCAGTGACATTGAAAAGCAAGAAAAAGGCATTTATGGAATCCAGAAAGTGAGAGAATTGCAGAGTGACATTGAAAAGCCAGAAAAAGGCATTTATGGAATGCAGAAAGGTGAGAGAATTGCAGAGTGACATTGAAAAGCAAGAACAAGGCATTTAAGACAATCCAGAAAGGTGAGAGAATTGCAGTGAGTGACATTGAAAAGCAAGAAAAAGGCATTTATAGCAATCCAGAAAGGTGAGAGAATTGCAGTGAGTGACCTTGAAAAGCAATAAAAAGGCATTTAAGACAATCCAGAAAGGTGAGAGAATTGCAGAGTGACCTTGATGATGTCCAGGCCCCCGATGAGCTCCCCAGACACGTAGAGCTGAGGGTAGGTTGGCCAGTTGGAGAAAGTTTTCAGCCCCTGCCGAACCTCCTCGTCTGAGAAAATATCGAAGCTGCTGAAGGCGACGCCGTGCTTGGTCAGGATTTCCACCATCTGCTTGCTGAAGCCTGAAAAAAAGGGAATTAAATGGGATCAAAACACCTCTGGGTGTTATTCTGGTTTATTGACAGCTTCAAACAAGATAAAAGGGCAAAAAAAAGCTATTTAAGATCTGGAAAATACCATTTAATACCATTTCTGTTTAGGTATTTATTACTATTGGTTTATATATTATTTATTAATGTTCCTACTAGTTTAGCTTAAAAACTTGAATTTTATTTATTTATATTTCTATTATATATATTTGTTATATTATAGATGATATATTATATGTTTTATATTATATATAATATATATTATACTCTAGTATACTATAGTATATTATATTATAGAATATTATAGCATATTAATTACAGCATATTAATTATATATTACATTGTATTACATTATATTACATTATATTACATTACATTATATTACATTATATTACATTATATATGTATTTATTACATTTATATTTGTTTATATTTTCTACTATTCTACTTTAGGAGGATCCTTCCCTACTTCACCTACAAGGCAAATTCCTTTTTATTTCTTTATATTTTTTATGTTCTCCTGAGTATTTAATGCTCTTTTACCACCCCTGTGACACCTTCATAGCATGTTTTATTTTCCTTTCTGACAGATTTTCATATCAACACCCTCAGCAGTGTATTTAGCACTGAATATTCTGATTTTACAAGATTTTATGTGTTTAGAAGTTAGAGAAAAGTTTCTCCCTTTTTTGTAACTAAGCATCTTTTTCCCTGAGAAAATTGCCACGTTATTTGTAAAGAGTTGTAGGTATGGCAAGTTTAATATTATTAAATTTTGAGTCATCTTTTTCCACCTCCCAGACAACACAATCACATGGTTCACAGAGAGGATCCAGCAGAATTTGCCCCTCAATCAACACAATAATCAGGTTTTGTATCTTTGCCAGGTCTGCAACCCTTCCAATTCCCTCCAAGAATTCCCCCAAATGCTGTGTAAATGGAAACCTTTACACAAATGTTAAATTAAAAAGAGAGAGAAGGAGACAAGGCTTAAAGGCTGGAATAAAAGAATAAAAAATCAATGTTTATGTGGGGCAAGGATGGAAGTGCCCTTGGGTTTGGGATGGATCAGCCTCAGCTCTGCAGCTCCTTCCCTCCCTGGCTCTGCCCGGCCTCTCTCAGGGGCTTTTATGGAACCATGGAACCAACAGAGCCATGGAACCATGGAACCATGGAATCACAGAGCCATGGAACCATGGAATCACAGAGCCATGGAACCATGGAATCACAGAGCCATGGAACCAACAGAACCATGGAACCATGGAATCACACAGCCATGGAATCACAGAGCCATGGAATCACAGAGCCATGGAACCACAGAACCATGGAACCATGGAATCACAGAGCCATGGAACCACAGAGCCATGGAACCATGGAATCACAGAGCCATGGAATCACAGAGCCATGGAATCACAGAGCCATGGAATCACAGAGCCATGGAGCCATGGAATCACAGAGCCATGGAATCACAGAGCCATGGAATCACAGAGCCATGGAACCATGGAATCACAGAGCCATGGAACCATGGAATCACAGAGCCATGGAATCACAGAGCCATGGAACCATGGAATCACAGAGCCATGGAACCATGGAATCACAGAGCCATGGAATCACAGAGCCATGGAATCACAGAGCCATGGAACCATGGAATTACAGAGCCATGGAATCACAGAACCATGGAATCATGGAATCACAGAGCCATGGAATCATGGAATCACAGAGCCATGGAACCATGGAATCACAGAGCCATGGAACCATGGAATCACAGAGCCATGGAATCACGGAGCCATGGAACCACAGAGCCATGGAACCACAGAGCCATGGAATCACAGGGCCATGGAATCACAGAGCCATGGAATCACAGAGCCATGGAACCACAGAACCATGGAACCATGGAATTACAGAGCCATGGAATCACAGAGCCATGGAATCCCAGAGCCATGGAACCATGGAATCCCAGAGCCATGGAACCATGGAATCCCAGAGCCATGGAACCATGGAATCCCAGAGCCATGGAACCATGGAATCCCAGAGCCATGGAACCATGGAACCACAGAGCCATGGAACCATGGAACCACAGAGCCATGGAATCACAGAGCCATGGAACCATGGAATCACAGAACCATGGAACCATGGAATCCCAGAGCCATGGAACCATGGAATCCCAGAGACCCCAGCAGAATCTCACCGCAGCGAGGCTCTTTGGGAGAGCCCTTCATGAAGAGCATGCAGGGGGCAGCGTTGATGAGTTTCCTCAGGCGGGCGTGGAGCTGCTCCTGGGCGGAGGCGGCGGGGCCGGCGGCGGGGGCAGCACCGGCCGCGTGCCGCTGAACCTTCTGCGCCAGCTCCGGAGCGTGCGCGCCGTCCAGCCTGTCCACCTTCTGGGAATTCTGCAGGGAAAAACACAGCCTTCAGCATGGGAGGGACTGAAAACATGGCAAAGGAACCTGGAAAAGGTGCCCAGGGAAGGGAACCTGGAAAAGGCATTCAGGGAAAGGCACCAGGAAAAGGCAGCCGGGAAAAGGCGCCGGGAAAAGGAGCCCAGGGAAAAGGAGCCCAGGGAAAAGGAGCCCAGGGAAAAGGAGCCCAGGGAAAAGGAGCCCAGGGAAAAGGAGCCCAGGGAAAAGGAGCCCAGGGAAAAGGAGCCCAGGGAAAAGGAGCCCAGGGAAAAGGAGCCCAGGGAAAGGCACCTGGGAAAAGGCACCTGGGAAAAGGCACCTGGGAAAAGGCACCTGGGAAAAGGCACCTGGGAAAAGGCACCTGGGAAAAGGCACCTGGGAAAAGGCACCGGGAAAAGGCACCTGGGAAAAGGCACCTGGGAAAAGGCACCTGGGAAAAGGCACCGGGAAAAGGCACCTGGGAAAAGGCACCTGGGAAAAGGCACCGGGAAAAGGCACCTGGGAAAAGGCACCTGGGAAAAGGCACCGGGAAAAGGCACCAGGAAAAGGCACCAGGAAAAGCCCGGCTTTCCAGGGAAGGTCTGCGTTCCCAGGGCCTTTCTGGGCTGTATTAGTGCCCAACTCTGGGCTCCTGACAGAGTTCTTACCTGTCCTCACATTTTGGGCAGACAAAACAACCCCTCTAGGCCTGAAACTCAAGCACACCCCACAGCCTCAGGCCCCCAAGTATAAACACAAGTGAATTTTAGGGGAGCAAACTGGGGGTAAATGATTTCATTAGCTGAAGCTGGAATTGGAGCATTAACCCCTGATGTGTAAATGGACCAAACTTGTAATTGTGTGAGAAACATGACCATTGTCCAGCTTGGGTGCAGCCCCTCAGAGGCTTCTGACTGCCCAAGGTGCAGCTATTGAAGGCCTTTAATAAATACCCACTTTGTTCTTTTAATCTGCTCTGGCCTCTGTTCTAGGGAGCCACTCCATCAGTAACAGCAGCAAGTTTGCCTCTAGAAATACTTACTAAAGAAAATATTATCAATTTTGTCATCACAGGCAAATAGCACCCAAACAGAATTGTTATTTCTATTATTACTGTATTTACTTGGGGATTTTCCCAACTACAACACAAAGAAATATTGCTGTAAACTTTTTAACCCAAGTACAACAACTAAAATAAAAACTATATGTGAATCCCAAAGCACTTAAGGAAGTCCTGAAATATTCCATACAAAGTGCAAAAACCATTTCTATCTCCATTTTTAGGTTCCACTGGATAGACTTCAATCAGTTCCAGAGGTGTTTCCTCACTGAGAAAGCTCCTACAGTTCTGCTAGAGTATTACAAAAATATAAGTATTAAGAGTCCACATGGATTCTATTTTCTCTTAAATCCATTTTCTCTTAAATTCATTTCCTCCTAAATCCATTTCCACTTACCTTAAAGAACAAGAACGTTGGAACAGAACTAATTCCATATTTTTCAGACACTTCAGGCACAGCCTCAGCTTCCAGCTAAAAAACAAACCAAAAAAACCCCAACCCTGGATTATTTTCATAATCCTCTTTAAAGTTTCACCGTGAGTGTCAATCCTGGAATGTTCTCCCTGGCATTTTATCCATTTAAACAGGATCTGCTGCTGAAGTTTGTAGGACATTTGCATTTAAATGAGACTCTCTGGGCTGCCACAGAACCTCCACGGTGTCAAAACAGGTTCAGAGGTTTTTACTTTGTTGCACATTTCAAAAGATGCCCGGAGGCTGCGAATAAAATTTTTGGTGCACTCCTGATGTAGTAAATTTTCAATCCTGTGCAGCTCCTGCTATATTGGAATCCATAAATCACCGGCCCCAGTTTTGTCACCATCACAGAGGTTCCTTTGTGCCCCTTTGGGGGGCTCTACATCACCCCTGACATCTGCAGCCTCCTGCAAACTCCGAGGAAAAACGAGGCTGAACTTGATGTTTAACTCCTGCGAGGCTGCTGAGTGCCCAGCCTGGGATTACTGCTCCCACTTTCATCATGCAGGGATTTGCTATGAACATTTATCTCCACTGGTTCAGATTCTGAGCTACACAGGCTCTTAATGAACCCACTAATTAGAGACGCAAAGCAGGAGCAGCAGAACTGAGCCCCTGCAAATCACCACTCAGAATCAGCTCTGAAACCACAGCTGGAAAATGAAAACTTGCATTCAACTGAAATTGAACTGAAAAATTATATATAATTAAAAGAGAACAGATAATTCCAATTATTGATTCTTTTTCCAGGGGTAAATGATGACTTCCACCTCTAATACTCATTTTCTTTCCCAGCAAAACTTTCTGCTTGGATATTTATGCTCCACATGACACAGAACAGATTTCACTTTGTATGTCAGGAACTTGCTCTTAGTGGCACAGCTTCCCAAAATGTTGTTTGTGAGTATTCTGGGATGTGAACACACTGATTCCAACCACACATCTGAGGAGGTAACAGGTGCTGGCCAACTCAAAGGCAGGCTGGATATTCTGGAATACAAAAATCCCACCAGGAACTGCCAAAATGAAACATATATATTATATCATATATTCCTCTTGAGGAGCTCCTCCCTCCAAAATGTATCAGTAAAATTCACCCAAGAATTTTCATCAGCTTATTTTCTCTAAGCAAGAACACCAGTAATACTAAAATTACTAAAATTACTGGGAGGAGGGAAGTTAAGGGGGTGCCACTGTCTTGGTTTTGCAGCCCTGGATGACTTTGGAACCTTGTTATTAAAAAATAAATTACAGCTGAATAATAAAGGTCATAAATAAATAATATAGGAATAATAAAAAGGCAACTGAGAGATTTCAGACTTAGTTGGGCTGAGTAAAAGCTACTAAACTCTAGGTAAATTTAAGCATCTTGAATTTGCAATATGTTGAAAATTAGTCTTTTGAAGCTGTAAGTCATAAAATACCACTAAAATAATTCTGTCCTGTTTTACAAATACCAGCTGAGAGGAATCATTAAAAAAAAACCAGACACACATCCTAAAGGCTGTAAAAATCACATTAAAATGCTCACACACAGCTGGCTGCTCCATTGCTCCCTGCCCTCATCATCCCACAAGTGTCTCATTAACCAGAGAAATCTGCTTTAAAACCAACAGCACGTGGATGAAGTGAATTCCTTTTTCCTTCCCCTGGATGGGGATGAGGGTCTCACAAAGCAGAGTGACAACACTGCAGGGGCTGAATTCAGCTTCCTGAAGGGTCCCTCTGGGAATCCCAAAATCCCTGAACCAGCGACATCACCGAGGCTGAATCCCCTGGGACAGGGGAAGGTGTCTCTGCTCATGGCAGGTGTGGCACTGGATGGGCTTTGAGGTCCTTTCCCACCCAAAGAACTCCAGGATTCCCTGTCTGAGCTCATCCCTGATGGGAGCAGCACCTCTGGGATAACACTGGATGGGCTCTCAGGTCCTTTCCTAAACAAAGAACTCCAGGATTCCCTGACAGCAGCAGAACCTCTGGGAGAACACTGGATGGGCTCTCATGTACCTTCCCACCCAAAGCACCCCAGGACTCCCCGATGGCAGCAGCACCTCTGGGATAACAGATGTGAGGGGCATTTGAAATGGGCCATCCAGGCTCTCCAGGAGGAGCCTCCCCCCTCCTCTGGAGTATTTCCCTCCCCAGGGCTGTCCCTGTGAGGGGCTCACCTGCACGAAGGCCACGTGGCTGTGCTCCCGTGCCAGCGCTGCCATCACCTCGTTCATCTGCGCGCACTGCGGAGCCCAGGGCGCCCAGAAGTGCACAACCACCAGGGACCTGGGGACAAACAGCACTGCTGGGAAAACACCAACACCTCCGGCATCCTGGAGCCACAGAGCCTGGGAATGGCCCCAGCATCACCAGCCAGCTGCTCCCTGCCCACCTGAGCCCCGAGTGCCACCTCCAGGAATTCCTTGGACACTCTGTAAAAACTCACCCCCGCCGCCTTCCTGAGATAAAAAACCAAAAACCTTTAAAGCACAGCCAGGACTTTTCCTTTCCCAGGGAACATCCCGACAAATGATGCAGCACAAAACCCATGGAATGGTATTTTCCTGCTTTCATTAGCTCCAAGTTCTTATTGCAGGTTTTCTGGGATGTCTGGGATTGGGACACAGCTCTCAAAGGTGTGAGCAGAAATCCCACTGCACTGGGTACCAGCTCCCAGGGGCTAAAACACCTGGGATGACAACACTGACAAGACATTGGAATTTTCAGTTCTGTTCTCTGTGTTTGTAGAGCTCAAACCCACCTGAGAGTGGGAATAAGGAATTAAAGATACAGTGTATTAATATGAATTTACTTAGAAAACTTCTAAGCCACTTCATGCCTTTTATTCCTAAATAATGGAAGTTCACTGGAAATTGGAACAGCTGCATGGGAAGCACAAGATTCCTGCAATATATTCATTTTTATCTCCAGGAAGAACATATTTTAAATTAATTTGCACTATTTTGGAGATGTTTTGGTTTTTTGATTATTTTTTTTTAATTCATTCACAGAACAATTCAAATTTTGCAATGGAACTGCTCTCTGAGCACTTCAATTTCACCTTAAAAAAGCCAGAGTAACTGAAAACATTAAGAAAGATGAAGACTTGGCAAAATGAAACACTTAAGTGATTGTAAACAAAGAGCTCCTTGCATTCAACCAAGGATAAAAAATAAAGATCCACTATTAAATAGGGCAAGGACAAAAAGGTTATGACAAATCCCCAATTTTCTCTTTAAATGTCAACATTTACACTTATTCTACAACACAAACTTACTGATACCCCGATGCAAGAAACATTAATTTTCTGAAACAACAAATCCTATGAAATTAACGTGTAATTATAAATGCTGTTTTCAAGAGAAGCAGAGGAAGAGTTATCAGAATTATCAACTCATCTTGGCTCCAAGAACATGGATAAAATAAAAGGATCAATTCCTTTAGACAGAAAACTGATTGATGTTCTGTGACAGAGGCAATGAGAAAATTACTGGTGGGGTTTTTTAAATATCCTTAATTCCATTTTCATTTGGACACTTGAGTTTCTTCTGTGATGTCCCTACAAAATAATCCAGCTGAAGGACAACTCCAGGAGGGGAAGTTTGGGAGAAATTCCATTCCTTTTTCCTGGAACCATCATTTAACAGCATTTCCTGCTGCTGTCTGCAAGAACTGATGCTGGCACTGCACCACACTTTTAATCACCTGTAAATCTCTAATTACAGAGGTGATTAATGCAGCTCTTCCCTCCCAAAGTTAAACACGTGCATGGAACACTGGAATAAAAGCACTGGGATTGTTCCAGGACAGGATGGACATGGCTGGGACATGGAAAGTGTCCCTGGGTGGGCGTTCAGCTCCCAAACCACGCTGTGCCTGGAGGAAAAGCAGAGCCCTGTCATTAATCATCAGATACAAAAGCAGATTAATGAGAACCCTGAGCAGGAGATGAATAATTCAGAGTCACTTCTGTGTCAGTAACACCCAAACGCTGCTGTTCCCATTGAAATGTCACTGTTGTTCCCATTGAAATGTCACTGTTGTTCCCATTGAAATGTCACTGCTGTTCCCACTGAAATGTCACTGTTGTTCCCATTGAAATGTCCCGGTGGTTTTGCTGACACCTCCAGGGCTGCAGGACAATCCCAGCTCGCAGGGCAGCTCAGGTTTGTGGGATTTTTCAGCCAATTCGCCCAATTTGGCCCCAAATTCCCTGCGGCAGGAGCTGCTGCAGGGCGGCACCTCCGGCTGCTGAGCCAGGGGAACGCGGGGCTGCCAAACCCCGAGCCCAAACCGAGCCCAGGCCGGGTCCAAACCGAGTCCAGGCCGGGCCCAAACCGAGCCCAGGCGGGACCCAAACCGAGCCCAGGCCGGGCCCAAACCGAATCCAGGCCGGGCCCAAACTGAGCCCAAACCCCGAGCCCAGGCCAGGCCCGAACCGAGCCCAGGCCGGGCCCAAATCCCGAGCCCAAACCCCGAGCCCAGGCCGGGCCCAGGCCGGGCCAAAACCGAGCCCAAACCCCGAGCCCAGGCCGGGCCCAAACCGAGCCCAAACCGAGGCCAGGCCGGGCCAAAACCGAGCCCAAACCCCGAGCCCAGGCCGGGCCCTTGCGCAGTCTGCGGCTCGCTGTGTCTCGGTTTTGGGGTTTTTCATCTCCCCCGCGCAGGTTTCACCGAGCGCTGCGGCAGCACCGGCCCCTCCCGAGCTGGGGGACCCGGGAGGGGACACCGGGAGGGGACACCCGGATGGCACCGAGGGACGGGACACCGGGAAGGGCCAGAGGAACGGAGCCTCCCCCGCTGTCCCCTCACCTGTCCGGGCGCTGCAGCAGCTGCTGGAACTGCTCGGCGGAGCCCGCGGCCGCCACCGCGCCCGCCATGGCCGGGCTGAGGGAGGGACACGTGGTGTCACCCGCCGGTCACGTGGTGTCACCCGCCGGTCACGCGCTTCCTCCCGTGTCACGTGTCCTCCCTGTATCACGTGTGAGTCCTGTGTCACGTGTCCAGTGTCACGTGTTCCCCGTGTCACGTGGCTCGCCTCACGGCTCGGGACGCTGCCGCTGTCCTTCAGCCCGGCCCGGAGCGCTCCTGAGGAGACTCCGAGATATAAAATCCTGCTAAACGCAGTGTAAAATCCTGCTAAATGCAGTGTAAAATCCTGCTAAACCCACTGTAAAGTCCTGCTAAACCCACTGTAAAATCCTGCTAAAAGCGGCGGCTCCGGGATGTCCCGGGCCTGTCGGTGGCCCAGCCGGATTTAAGGGATGAGCTCCAGGGGATGTCCCGCTCCTGGAATGGCAGCGCTGGAATCGCCTGGTTCGCGTTCAGGGCTGGACAGCGGTCCCAGGCCAAGGGGAGGATAACGCGATTTGAGGATTCCCACCCATACAGGGAATACAGAATTTGCCGGCCACAAGGACATTTGGCAGAAGTGGCAAGATAAGGAAGAAGCCGATAAAAACAGCTGGCCAGCTGTGCTGGATCCCTGGGAAAGGAGGGGATTCCAGGGGGGCCGGTGGCCACCAGCGAGCCGAGAAACCCCAAAAAGAGAGGAACAGCAGGAATCGGTGTGAGAAGGAGGAGAAACATTAAGGTGGAACGTTAATTAATAAGGGGATGTGGAATGTCAGCAGGTGAACCTTTGTGCCTTTGTTTGGTGAAATTATAAACAGTATGTTATAGATACCTTTTATATTGTTGGCTTTTCACAAATATTAAAATGAATGTTATGTGTATAAGAATGAGAAATTTTGTTGTATTATATAGTTTGCTTTATTTCTGTTATTGATGAAACTGAGAAATAGTGGTATAATACATATATGTTAGGCTATGGCATAGTATTAAAATAAAAACTGCTTTTGTTTGTATAACCCAAAGACTGAAAAAAAAAATAGCTGGAGAACTCCTGCATTTGTAAACTCTCTTATCCAGATGAAGACAGCAGTGAGCAGAACTCTGGGGGAGGAATTTATTGCATTTCTGTTATCAGAGAATGTAAATCTCGATGGCACCAAGTGGATTGATCTATTGGAAAGGGGGCAAGAGAAAACTAAAGAGAAGAACCCCAAAGATCTTAAGAAGAATGTCTGAATATGTGTGAGAATTTATGGATATGAATGAGAATTTATGGATATGGATGAGAGTTTATGGATATGTAGCAGGGTTCTGTTTTTAAGGGACAATCCTTTGTCAGTGAGGTGAATGCAGAGACACCCGGCCCTATCTGGATACTTTATTTTTTTCTCCTAATTGTTTTTTATTAAACTTTTAAATTCTATAAAAGTTATGTGAACCTCGTTTTTCACAAGTGACAGGTTGTGGGAATTGTGTGCTGGCTTGGGGGATCAGCCCAGGCCCTTTTTGTGCAGAGCTGGGAATAAATCCCAAAACTCTGTGTGGGGATTGGGTTTTTCCACACCACGGGGAAAAACCCACTTGGGATAACACTGCCAGGGATCCAACTCTGGAATTCCATCCCAGACCTTCAGCACCCTCCCAGGGAACAATTCCTGCCTGATATCCCATTGAAATTTCCCCACTTTCACCTTAAATCCATTCCCTGTGTCCTGTCCCTGCATCTCCTCGGTGTCACCGCTCCCAGTGCAGCCACTGCTCCCTGCACCCGGAGCCCTCTGCAGCACCAGGCTGCTGCTCAGGGTGACAAATTCCCATTTTCCTTTGTGTTAAATTCCCATTTTCCTTTGCATTAAATTCCCATTTTCCTTTGTGTTTGCCAGGATATTCCATGGAAAAGAGCCCGGCACGTTGTCAAGGTGAAACGAGATTCTCAGCCTGGAGCTCGCTGCCCATAAATCTGGGAGCAGGATTACCCCAGCGATGGGAATTGCAGCGTGGAGAAGAGCAGAGAATATTTATTTTGGTCTGTCCAATAATCCTCCTGATGCAGAAAGAGACAAAAATTAATCCAAACCACTCTGATCTGTGTGCTGTTAAAGAAGATGGGCATGAAACAGCCTGAAATGTCACTGCTTGGATAAATTTCATGTAAAATTTTGACACGTGAATCAACAATGTTTTATCTGAATTCTCAAAAAAGCAAATTAATGCAAAATAAACTATTAATATCTCTGTTTATTGTCTTTTCCTATAGACTAAAATACTTCTGAAGAAAACAAAAAAAAAATACTTAAAACTACATATTTTCCATAAATACATTCTAGCTAATACAAACTGTGTGAGTGGAGGAAAGAAAGCTTAATTCTTTATTTAATATTAATTAATATTTAATTATTTTTAATTTATTTAATTTATTAATTTAATTAATATTTAATAAGTATTTAATATTAATATTATTAATATAATATATTATTCTTATATAATATATAATATATTATATTATATATTATTATATATTATTTATACTATATAATACATTAATATTAATATTTAATATTTAATTAATATTATTTTATCCCCTGTTTTTCTGAGTTTCAGAGCTTTTAAAATTTATTGTCCCTCTCTCACAAAGCAAGGAAAAAACGTGGGGTTTTCCCCCCATAAAATATTTGTTTTGAAGAAAATAATTTCATTTAAATCCTGAATTCTTGTGTTACCAATAGGCTTGCCCAATTTTATTTTAGATTCCAGCTCATATCAAATAAAATCCCACAGGGAATAACAGGGAAAACAGGCTGGACACGGCACTGTGCCATTAGTGAGGTTAAATCAGGGAATTCCACAAACAAAACAATTTTCCAGGGGAAATCCTTTTGCCTTTGGAATTCCAGTTTTCCAAGGGGAAATCCTTTTGCCTTTGGAATTCCAACTTTCCAAGGAGAAATCCTTTTGCCTTTGGAGTTCCAATTTTCCAAGGAGAAATCCTTTTGCCTTTGGAATTCCAATTTTCCAAGGGGAAATCCTTTTGCCTTTGGAATTCCAATTTTCCAAGAGGAAATCAATTTTGCCTTTGGAGTTCCAGTTTTCCAATTTTCCAAGGGAAATCCTTTTGCCTTTGGAGTTCTGTACCAAATACAATTTTGCTGTGGGAATATTGCAGCCAGGTTTCCGTGGAAAAGGCTGGAATTCCAGTCCTGTTCCTGATGAGCTCTGACAAACAGAGGTGAATTTGGGCTCTGAAGGAATTCAGCAGAGGGAATCCCAAGGCTCTGGCTCCAGACATTATGGGATGGAGGCCGAGGCTCTTGGAATGAGGCGTGGGACAGATGGAAGCCCTGGAAATAAATCGCTTCCCTCCGTGGCCGACACCAACCCCATCCCTGCCCCGTAAATCAAACCCTGAGCCTTGAGAGAGCTCCCCGAGACCTTTTCCAGGTTCCTTGGGAAGGGAGAGCCGAGGATTGCTGCTCCAAATGGATTGGCCCACGGAGACAGGGAAGAGCTAAATCTCCCTCCCCTCTGGCTGTATTTCTGGGATCCCATATGGAGCCTTGGCAGGAGCGTCCCGGGGAAGCGTCAAGGACTCAGGGTGGAGCAGGCAGGGTACAAATGAACCTGGACAGTGCCAAGTGATGCCCTGCTATGGATGCTAACTCTGAAACAGAGAGTATGTGAAACTGCAGGCACACAGCTTTCGCAGTCCTGCCTGGGAAAGTGGCCTGGGAAATCATGAGGAGGAATTAAAACAATCCTCAGGGACAGAGAACAGCCTTGCAGGTGCTGTTTGTCTGTTCCTTGTTTTCTTTGCAGGAGAAAGTCAGGGGGTGGTGAACCCCACTGATCAATGATGGTGATGTGTTAGTTCACTGACCAATAAGAGTTTCCTTTCTGTATTTTCCACCTATCCGTCTATAAAAAAGACCTGAAGTAATAAACTGAGAAAAATTCTCCTGATCGACTCCTGAGAGAGTCTGTGTCGTTCCCCTCACCGTTCCCAATAGAGTGACACCCTGCAGCTCCCAGGAAATGGATGTGGAGCCCCAAATCCAGCTGAAAACCCCCAAGGGAAGAGGTTTGGCTGCTCCCAAATCCCACAGCGCTTTTCCAGCGGCTTTCCCAAAGAATCCTCTGCTAATTCCCACATTTTAGTGCCCTGCTGGAGGAGTGCCAGCAGCTTCCCTATGGACACGGGGTTAGCCTGACACGTTCCAGCTGGGAATTCCCTGAAATGTTGATGTTTTAACCTAATTCCCCTTCTAGCCTGATCCCACGATTTCTTGCATGGCAGAAAAGTTCCTGGTGCTTAATTCCATTATTATTATAGGCAAAGGCATAACAGGAAAGAGACTGGAATTCCACTTGGAAGTAGCTGGAACTTGCCAAGTATTTGGGATATATCCACACTCTGTTTTGATCCAGAAATAGGATTTATTTATTTATTACTATTTATTATTTATTATTTATTACTATTATTATTTATTATATATAGGATTTTTTTATTCAGTGTCAAATAAAAAATAGAAACTTCAGAATACACCCAGCAACCTTTTTCTTATGTGGCTACATCCTTTCTTATTCCAGCATTATTATTATTCTGATACTGAAATAGAATTGATATTAAATGAAGAAATTAAATAAAGAAACAAAATGAAGAAATGAAGTGAAATTTTAAAACATTTACTGAAGAGCACTGGGAAAAAGCTCTGGCAGGTCAGCAGTTTTCCTGGTCAGATGTCACAGAGATGGAGAGATGGAGGGAAGGAGGGATGGAGGGATGGAGAGATGGAGAGATGGAGGGATGGAGAGATGGAGGGATGGAGAGATGGAGAGATGGAGGGATGGAGGGATGGGATGGAGGGATGGAGAGATGGAGGGAAGGAGGGATGGAGGGATGGGATGGAGGGATGGAGGGATGGATGATGGATGATGGATGGATGATTGATGGATGGATGGATGATGGATGGATGATGGATGGATGATGGATGGATGATGGATGATGGATGGATGATGGATGGATGATGGATGGATGATGGATGGATGGATGATGGATGGATGGATGATGGATGGATGATGGATGGATGATGGATGGATGGATGGATGGATGATGGATGATGGATGATGGATGGATGATGGATGGATGATGGATGGATGGATGGATGGATGATGGATGGATGATGGATGGATGGATGGATGATGGATGATGGATGGATGGATGGATGGATGGATGATGGATGATGGATGGATGGATGGATGGATGGAGGGATGGATGATGGATGATGGATGGATGATGGATGATGGATGGATGATGGATGGATGGATGGATGGATGATGGATGATGGATGGATGGATGGATGGATGGAGGGATGGATGATGGATGGATGATGGATGATGGATGGATGGATGGATGGAGGGATGGATGATGGATGATGGATGGATGATGGATGATGGATGGATGATGGATGGATGGATGGATGGATGGATGGATGATGGATGATGGATGGATGGATGGATGGATGGAGGGATGGATGATGGATGATGGATGGATGATGGATGGATGATGGATGGATGATGGATGGATGGATGATGGATGGATGGATGATGGATGGATGATGGATGATGGATGGATGATGGATGATGGATGGATGGATGGATGGATGGATGGATGGATGGATGGATGGATGATGGATGATGGATGGATGATGGATGGATGGATGGATGGATGATGGATGATGGATGATGGATGGATGATGGATGGATGATGGATGATGGATGGATGGATGGATGGATGGATGGATGGATGATGGATGGATGGATGATGGATGATGGATGATGGATGATGGATGGATGGATGATGGATGATGGATGGATGGATGGATGGATGGATGGATGGATGGATGGATGGAGGGATGGATGGATGGAGGGATGGATGGATGGATGGATGGATGGATGGATGGATGATGGATGGATGGATGATGGATGGATGGATGGATGGATGGATGGATGATGGATGGATGGATGGATGGATGGATGGATGGAGGGATGGATGGATGGATGGATGGATGGATGGATGGATGGATGATGGATGGATGGATGGATGATGGATGGATGGATGGATGATGGATGGATGGATGGATGGATGGATGGATGGATGGATGGATGGATGGATGGAGGGATGGATGGATGGATGGATGGATGGATGGATGGATGGATGGAGGGACAGGACCCCGGGAATGGCTTTAGGGTGAAAGTGGGTAGATTTAGGTGGGATTTTGGGCAGGAATTGTTCCTGGATCCCTGGCAGTGCCCAGGGGCTGGATGGGTTTTGGGGGAACGTTCCGTGGGCGGATCCGGGGCGGATCCGGGACGGATCCCGGTTCCGGGGGTGGATCCAGAGGGGGTGTCCAGGGGAGGATCCCGGTTCCGGGGCTGGATCCAGAGGGAGGGTCCAGGGGAGGATCCCGGTTCCGGGGCTGGATCCAGAGGGAGGGTCCAGGGGAGGATCCCGGTTCCGGGGCTGGATCCAGAGGGAGGGTCCAGGGGAGGATCCCGGTTCCGGGGCTGGATCCAGAGGGAGGGTCCAGGGGAGGATCCCGGTTCCGGGGCTGGATCCAGAGGGAGGGTCCAGGGGAGGATCCCGGTTCCGGGGGTGGATCCAGAGGGGGTGTCCAGGGGAGGATCCCGGTTCCGGGGCTGGATCCAGAGGGAGGGTCCAGGGGAGGATCCCGGTTCCGGGGCTGGATCCAGAGGGAGGGTCCAGGGGAGGATCCCGGTTCCGGGGGTGGATCCAGGGGCGGTTCCAGGAGCGCAGCCCGGTGCCGCGTTCCAGGGCCGGTTCCGGGCCGGGTCCCGGTTCCATGGGTGGATCCAGGGGCGGATCCCGGGACGGTTCCGGGGCTGTTCCGGGGCGGATCCCGGTTCCAGGGCCGGTTCCGGGGAGGTGCCAGTTCCAGGGGCGGATCCCGGTTCCAGGGGCGGTTCCAGGGGCGGTTCCAGGGGCGGTTCCAGGGGCGGTTCCAGGGGCGGTTCCAGGGGCGGTTCCAGGGGCGGTTCCAGGGGCGGTTCCGGGGCCGGATCCCAATTCCAGGTCCCGTTCTGGGGCGGATCCCGGATCCCGGGGCGGTTCCGGGGCGGTTCCAGGGACGGATCCCGGTTCCAGGGCCGGTTCCGGGGCGGTTCCAGGGACGGATCCCGGTTCCAGGTCCCGTTCCGGGGCGGATCCCGGATCCCGGGGCGGTTCCGGGGCGGTTCCAGGGACGGATCCCGGTTCCGGGGCGGTTCCGGGGCGGTGCCGGTGCTGCCATGGCCGCGGTGCCGCTGCGGGGCCGGCGCGGGGCGCTCGGGCCGGGGGGAACCGGGGAGCCGGAATGTGTGAGTCGGGACCGGGAATGGGAATGGGACCGGGAATGGGAATCAGGACCAGGACAGGGACCGGGATTCGGGAATGGGACCGGGAATGGGAACCGGGACCAAGACAGGGACCGGGATTCGGGAATGGGACCGGGAATCGGGACCGGGAATGGGAACCGGGACCAAGACAGGGACCGGGATTCGGGAATGGAACCAGGATCGGGACCGGGAATGGGAATCAGGACCAGGACAGGGACCGGGATTCGGGAATGGGACCAGGAATCGGGACCGGGAATGGGAATCAGGACCAGGACAGGGACCGGGATTCGGGAATGGGACCAAGAATCGGGACCGGGAATGGGAATCAGGACCAGGACAGGGACCGGGATTCGGGAATGGAACCAGGATCGGGACCGGGAATGGGACCGGGACCCGGCTCCTCTCGCCGCCCGGGCCGTGTCGCGGCTGGTGCCGGTTCGGGGACGGAGCTCAACAGGCTTTGGGGCTTTTTCTCTTTTTTTCTGTTTTCCATCTTTTCTTTTTCCACGTGTTCTCTTCCCCGTTTTCTTTTTCTTCTTTTTTTTTTTTTTTTTTTAATGTCTTAATTCCTTTTTTCCTTTTGAATTTTTTGTTTTTTCCCCTTTTTTCTTTCTCCCTTTTCCTTTATTCCTTTTTATTACTCTTTCCCTTTTTTCTTTCCCTTTTTTTCTTTTCACCTGTTTTCCCCTTCTTTCCTTTCCCTTTTTCTTTTCCCTTTCCCCCTCTTTGTTTTTCTTTTCCCTTTTTTCTCCCTCCTTTGTTTTTTTCTTTTCCCTTTTTTGTTCCTTTTTTCTTTTTCCTTTTTTAATTTTTCTTTCTTTCTGGCTGAAACCCTCTTTACCAGGCGGCCTCACTAATTCCATCTATATCTGCTCTTCTGGCTCCAAGATGACAGAGAGGAATCAGAATCCCAGCCTGGTTTGGGTTGGAAAGTTGGATTTTAAGGCTTTTGGACTTAGAGGAGTATCAGATTTTCCAGGCCAGAGCTCCCAGTGTGGTTTGGACTGATCTTCAGGTAGAGTTTCCCAGGTGGATCTGCATGGATCTCACATTCCCTCTGCTTTCCCAAACAGAGCCACCTTTCCATAGGGAGAAAAGCAAGGAGCATCTCCACAGGGCCATCATTCCACAGGGAATCCAGTGGGGCTGATCCAAGGAGAGCTGGGCTCTGTGGAGACCTGTGGGGCAGCCTGGCTTTAAAAACAGGCTGAAAAAGCAGAAAATGCATGACAAGAACATTTAAACCTCGGAGGAAATCTTTAAAATTGTACCCAAAACACCCCAACAAACGAGCAGAACTTTTCCTCCAGCTCCTTCAGGGTGGGTGTCCAGTGGAGCTGGGTTTGGCAGCAGCTTGGTGTCATCCCTGAGCTCTTTATTTCCCAGCTGGACAGGAAAGTGAGAGGCTTCCCTGCAGAAAGATCTGCTCCCTGCCTGCTGCTTGTCCCCTGCTCATCCCCCTGAGCTTCTGGATCATTCCCTAAGAGGAGCAGAGCCTTGGATGCAATCCCTGCCTGCCTTTGGAGCAGGGAGCTCGGTGATCCCTGCCCATCACAGGCTCCCTGGATCCTGGATGCAGAGATTCCTTCTTCCCTCAGAGAGAATTCCAGAGCCTGGGGTTTTCCCTGGAGCAGGAAGCTCCCCCAGGGTGGCATTGGTGTGATGAGTTTCACTGAATTCCTGACACCAAGCAGTGTCCCCCAGAACAATACCTGGAGTTTATTTTTAATTTTATTTTTAACCAAATTCCTTCTGGTGTGTGCCATTGAGTCATTTTTCCCTCTTCCCTCTCATTTCACACATATTCCCAGTTTTCTGCTGCAATTTGCCTTTCCCTGCAGTAAAGGAGGAGTTCTCCAGCAGCAGAGGACATTTTCCCAGTGGGAGGCAATCTCAGGGATCTGGAGGATCTCCCCAGACTTTTATTCCATTATTCCTTTCTTACCACAGTGCATATTTCACTTTTGGATTCCCTTCCCACCCCGATATCCTGCCTCCTTTCCTGGTGATCCCATCCCAGCTGTTTCCCCTGAGGTTCCTGGTGCATTGATCCATTTTTGGTTTCTCATAACTTATCCCAAGTTTAAATTTCATTTCTGTGCTTCAGTAGTCTGCTAGTTCTGTGCCAGCACATCTTCCTGGGAAATCACATGCTGGAGAAAGAGAAGGAATCTTGGGATTCCTTAAGCAAAGTTTGTTTGGGAAAAATATCCCAGGTGTGTGAGTATCTGTTGGGAATTCAGGCTGTAAATCTGTGTCAGGTTTGTAATGCCCATGGTTGTGTTATTCCAAGGAACCCTGGGATTTGGGACAGCCTCCCTTTCCATGGAGTCACAGGATATTCTGAAGGTTTCCAGTTGGTTTTCCCTGGATTCTCAGCTCAGCTCCCCCATTCCCAGGGCAGTGTTTTTGGGATGCTCCTGTGAGGGCTCGCTCAGCCCTTGGGTTCCCGGGACACACGGACATCCCTCGTCCTGTGCCAGTGCTCAGGAGCGACAGCTTTAATTAATTAAACAACTCTCCTGGGTTAATGACTCCCTGCTCACAGCTCCCCTGCTCCCCTGCTGAAGCCCATCAGGCTGAGGGATGCCTTTTCCCAGCAGGATTTCGTGGAAGGAGGCACAGAGAGGTGGGAGATGCACAATTCCTGCTCTCAGCACCAGGGGCACCGGGAAATCCAAAATCTTGGGGTTGTGGCCCGATGCCTCATGGCCATTATCCACCTGGTGTTGTTCCAGTGGATGTGGGATCCTTGGGAAGCAGGAAAATCCAAATATTGGGGTCCTGTGCCTTGCAGTGAGATGTAAATATTGCTTTTGGGTGTTCCAGAAGCGAGTGTGCAGACTGCTGGACACCATCCCACGGGAGGCTGCTGCCCAGCTCATGGACTGTGCCATGGATCTGGATTCCAGGCAGAAATTCCTCCCTGCCTCTGCTCCCTGGGCTGCAAAGACAAAGCAGAATTCCACAGTGAGTACCCACTGTCACTTTAATCACTTTACAAATGCATTTTATAATAATATATTAAATATTATATATATTATACTATGTTATATTATATTATATTATATTATATTATATTATATTATATTATATTATATTATATTATATTATATTATATTATATTATATTATATTATATTATATTATATTATATTATATTATATTATATTATATTATATTATATGGCATTATATTATATTACATTACATTACATTACATTATATTATATGGCATTATATAGCATTATATTATATTATATTATATGGCATTATATTATATAGCATTATATTATATGGCATTATATGGCATTATATTGCATTATATTATATGGCATTATATGGCATTATATGGCATTATATGGCATTATATTATATTATATTATATTATACGGCATTATATTATATTATATTGTATTATATTATATTATCTTATATTATATTATATTATATTTATTACATTACATTACATTACATTATATTATATTATATTATATTATATTATATTATATTATATTATATTATATTATATGGCATTATATTATATGGCATTATATTATATGGCATTATATTATATTATATGGCATTATATTATATATTATATATATATTATATATAATTATAATATGTAATAATACAATAATATTATAATAATGTAATATGGCATTATATTATATTATATGGCATTACATTCCATTATATTGTATTACATTAAATTATATTGCATTACATTATTTTACATTATATTACATTATTTTACATTATAGTACATTACATTATATTATATTACATTACATTATATATAAAAATATATATAATAATATATATTTTTATATTATATAAAATACATTTTATAATAATTGTAAATAATTGCCCTTTTTTTTATTATTATTATTATTCTTTTTGTTGTTTTAATTTTTGGCTGAATTTGTGTCTGGTTTTATTCCTCAGATTTTGGAAAATCATGGGAACAGAGGCATTTCCCAGCCCTGCCCGAGATGTGTTGCTGGAGAATCTGTGAGTGTGGGAATCTGCTTTTTGGGGCTAAAAAAGGCTGGGACTTCTTCCTCAGAATTAAAACCATAAAACATGAAGTTATCAACCTCCACAAGTGCTCTGCTCAGGAATAAAGGCTGGAAATTCAAAGTAAAGGAGATGGATTTAGCATTTCAGCAGAGCAGAAATGAATATTTCCAGCAGCAGCTGGAGAATCTGGAGATGCTCAACACATTTTTCAAATTCTCTCTGAAAAAGCAGAATTTGGGAAGTAAATAAACAAGAAAATAAACAAGAAAATAAAAAAAACAAGAAAATAAACAAAATAAACAAGAAAATAAACAAAATAAACAATAAAATAAACAAGAAAATAAACAATAAAATAAACAAAATAAACAAGAAAATAAACAAAATAAACAAGAAAATAAACAAGAAAATAAACAAAATAAACAAGAAAATAAACAAGAAAATAAACAAAATAAACAAGAAAATAAACAAAATAAACAAGAAAATAAACAAGAAAATAAACAAAATAAACAAGAAAATAAACAGGAAAATAAACAAGAAAATAAAATAATAAACAAATTAAACAAAGTAAATAAAGAAGAAGAAGAAAGAAACAATGACATAACATTTCCTCTACCCCAATTTTAGTTGTCCTTTATTTACTGGATCATAACTAAATATTCAGGAAAGTCATTCTATCTCATTTTTTTTTTTCTGTAATTGGATATTTCCTTTCTAAGGAATAACTACAGCATTAACATTGCTCCTTCCAGAGCCAGAATGAGGAGAGCTGTGAGGAAATGCTGGATATTCACTGCAAAATCTGATTTATGGAATTTAAGGCAAAGTTTCCATCAGGAAAAACAGAATTGATTCATTTATTTCTGCTAATATTTCAAATTAAAATAGAAATCAGAGCCAGGGCAGACTGTGGGAATATGGAAACCACTCTCTGGGGTTTTCCAGTTGGAAATTTCCACACATTTCTCATCTCAGGGATTCAGACCCAAAGAAAAAGAAGGAATATTTGGGGATTAAACCCCAAAATTGGCACCTCTCATGCCAGAATTACAGGGACAGCAGAGTTGGTAAATTCTGCTGTGTTAGTGCCCACTTCATTTGGAATTATTGAGCCTGAATACAAATCTTAATAATAATAATAATAATAATAATAATAATAATTATTATTATTATTATTATTATTATTATTATTATTATTATTACAATAATGATGATAATAATAATAATGATAAAGATAATAATTATAAAGATAATAAAGATAACGATAAATATAATAATAATTATAATAATAAATAATAATAATAATAATGATAATAATAACAATGATAAAGATTATAAATATAAATATAAATATAATAATAATAATAATAATAATAATAATAATAATAATAATAATAATAATAATAATAATAATAATAATAATAATAAATTAAAGTAACACCATTTCCAGTCCAAGGCACATCAGCCTGACTAAAATCAGGTTTTTAACTCTGGTCTGATGAGGAACTTGGATAAAAACTGGAGGAGGTAACACTGACCTTTTCCAGAACATTGATCTGTGGAGTTTGGGGCTGTCTGGGACCTCTTTTATTCACTTTGAAATGTTTTCCTGTGAAAAACAATGAAAACAAGTGGAACATCAAAATTAAAGATTTGCACTTTGAGTGCTCAGTGCTTTCAATTTAAAAACTCAGGGCAGGACCACAAAAATCTGGAGCCCTTGTTGAACTTCCTCCCTTAAATTTTTCCTTAATTAATTTCGTATTACGGAGTTGAAATTTTAAAATAAAATAAATACTTGCAAAAATAAATAAATTAAAAAAATCAACATTTAAAAAATAAAATAAAATAAAAATTTGGAAATGAAGACTGAAACTCCTTAGCAGTGACCTGAAATGTTGTCATTGCAGGGCCACTTCAGTCACATCCTGGGCTTCTAGAAACGGAGATGAGGAAGAGGAGCAGCCCTGAATTCCTGCTGGGAGCCTGAGGATGCAGCTGGATCCTGGATCCTGCCCTGGGGACGCTCAGGCCTCCTTCAGCTGATATTTTACACCTGTTCAAAACTCTGCTGCTCCTCAGGGAGCTCAGAATTTGTCTAAAAAGGACAAAAAAATGGCTGGTTTCGTGTTTAGATAGCTCAGAATTGTCTAAAAAGGACAAGGAAAGCTGATTTCATGTTTAGGTAGCTCAGATTTTCTTTAAAAAGGACAAAAAAAGTCTGATTTCATTATTTAGGTAGCTCAGAATTTGTCTAAAAAGGACAAGGAAGGCTGATTTCATGTTTAGGTAGCTCAGAATTCTCTAAAAAGGACAAAAAAAGGCTGATTTCATTATTTAGGTTGCTCAGAATTTGTCTAAAAAGGACAAGGAAGGCTGATTTCATGTTTAGATAGCTCAGATTTTCTTTAAAAAGGAGAAAAAAAGGCTGATTTCATGTTTAGATAGCTCAGAATTGCCTAAAAAGGAACAAAAAAAGGCTGATTTCATGTTTAGATAGCTCAGAATTGCCTAAAAAGGAACAAAAAAAGGCTGATTTCATGTTTAGGTAGCTCAGAATTCTCTAAAAAGGACAAGGAAGGCTGATTTCATGTTTAGGTAGCTCAGAATTGTCTAAAAAGAACAAAAAAGGCTGATTTCACGTTTAGATAGCTCAGATTTTGTTTAAAAAGGACAAAAAAAGGCTGATTTCATTATTTAGGTAGCTCAGAATTGCCTAAAAAGGATTTAAAAAAGGCTGATTTCATGTTTAGATAGCTCAGAATTGTCTAAAAAGGAACAAAAAAAGGCTGATTTCATGTTTAGATAGCTCAGAATTGTCTAAAAAGGAACAAAATGCTCCTTTGGAAAACCCTCCTTGTGCAGGGCCACAGGCAGGAATGGGAGGACACAAATTTTAGTTTTTAAGTGGCTTTGCAGCTGTGAAATCCAGGAAAAATCCCATTGAATCTCACATTTAAATTCCCCAAAAAAATCTGTTTAAAAAGGCTTGACCTCATGATCCAGCAGGTTTTTATTGGCACACATTTAATGACAGCTTAATTAACCTCTGAAAGGTGAATTTTGGGGGTTATCAGGCTGCAGAATCCTCAGGCAAAGGTTTTTTTTCCAGTCCTTGAATCCTTCCCATGTTGTGTGTGCAGCTGGAGCTGGCTCTGAGTTGTGTTCTTAAGGAGATATTCTCATTAAATAAAGGAATATCACATCAATACTGAATTTAATTAAGTAACACATAAGGAAATTAGTCCAATCTGCACTTAATTGGCATTCAGGTTTTGGTTAAAATAAATAACTTTCCTCCAAGCCAATAAAAATTTTAGTTAAATTAAGAATAAATATTTATAATAAATAAATAAATATTTATTTATAATAAATATTTATTTATTTATTTATAATATATAAATATTATTTATTATAACAAATAAATAAATACCAAGATCTGGTGGGTCAGAATTCGTGGGGAATTCATTTTTACATCCCTGTTTTACATTACATTTTTACAATGTAAAATTTACATTTTTACATTTAACCTTTGCCTTTTAATTTTTTTTTTTCCTTTGCCTTTTTTAAAATCAAAGCAGTATTTAAAAGAAAAGGTGGATAAACAGCAGTTTCTGTGCTGCAAAAGCTGAAATATCTGATTGAATGTGAAGTGCTAAATGGGTTTAGTTCCTGCAAAATCACTCAGAATCTCAAGTGTGACGAGTAACAATTAGGACTGGTCAAAATTTGGTCAAAAATAGTCAAAATTGGGTCAAAAATAGTCAAAATTGGGTAAAAAATAGTCAAAATTTGGTCAAAAATAGTTAAAATTTCAGGTTTTCAGAGAGGGGAATCCCAAAACTGGGCTCAGATTCTGTGACAGGAGATTTTTCTGCCAGAACTCATCAGGCCAAAGTGTGGGATCAAGCTGAGAACGCAGGGAGCAGCTGGATTGTCAAACCAAAGAAGTGTTTTTTCCTTCAAGAACTCCATTTTTATCGTGTTCAGGGGTTCACAGGTACCTGTGTCAATATTTCCTCTGCTTTAAACTTGAATCTGCTCTGCCCTGGGGTCAAGCCAGGAGCCAGCTGGATCCTTCCTGCTTTTCCTCCTGCTCCTGCTGGGGTTGGTGCCACGTTCTTTTAAATCCTCCTGCTTTTACAGCATTTTTTAGATGTGGTGCTGAATCCCAGGGCTGGTCCCAGCTGCTGGGGGATTTTAATGGGATTTTTGGGGTCACTTTTCCCACTGGCAGTGGGCACTGGGGATTCCTGAGCTCTGGAATCAGGAATTCTGGAATTCAGGAGCTCTGGGTCCTGCCTTTGGCTCTGCAGGTGAGCAGGGACATCCTCCAGCCATCCCAAATGCCACCTGCAGCTGGGATGGCTGGATTTGGGAATTCCTGAAGGTGTTTTCCAGACAGATGTTTCCCCCTGAGGGCAGTGATCCCAAGCAGGGTTCTCTCCCAGGAACAGGGGAAAGCACAGCAAGCCTATGCTGAAATTTGAATTAATGAAATTTGAATTCATGAAATTTGAATTCATGAAATTTGAATTCATGAAATCTATTCTACTAATCCCATCTGTGTTGGGAAGGAGCTGCAAAAAGGGGATCAGCCAGTGGAAAGGGAACTGCCCTCATCTCCAGCCATCCCAATCACCTCTTCCTTGCAGAATTCCAGCCTGGATTGGGAATTAAAGCTGTTCCAGCAGCTCCACCTGGGGCACCTTCCCCTGTCCCAGCTGCTCCAGCCCCAGTGTCCAGCCTGGCCCTGGGCACTGCCAGGGATCCAGGGGCTGCTCTGGGCACCTGTGCCAGGCTCTGCCCACCCTGCACCTGCAGAAATTCACATTTCAGCCCCGTTCTGTGGGAATCAGCCCCGGGTGGAACCCCTGGAGCTGCTCCCTGCATTCACATCCAGCTGTTCCCACAGCTGCCCTGGCCTCTCCAGCTGAATAAAAACCACATTTAACTCTCACAGACACCTCATTCTCCCCCAGTTTTGTCCCAAATGGGAATCAGACGCTCCTGGATAAATTCCAAAGCCAACTTTTCCTCCTGGATGTGATTCCTTGCTCCGTGTTTTCCAGCAGGGCAAGGAGAGCTTTTTTCAAACCAGTCAGGCTGGAAACAAATTGGGGTTTAATTGTCTGCTCCACTGAAGGCTTTTAATGGTGATATTTTTTTAAATAGATGCGTTTGTAATTTATTTTGGGATTTTCCAGGATCATAAAGCTGGCACAGGCTGGGGCAGTGAATATTCCTTTAAAGCAGATTTGTGTCAAATCTGCAGTGGAACCACAGAGATATTTTTCTATGCCTTGTAGAACTCTGAAATTTTGTTTTCTTGATGAAAAAATAGAGAAAGTTTCTATTTCCTACTGCTGTGGTTTGTACACAGAATAACCAGAGTGATGCTTTATTTACCTGTACATAGAGAGAAAGGCCCCTGGCCTGTTTTTAATTCAGGTTTAAAGGATCTAATTCTTATTTTTAACTTTGTGTTTTGTAAATTGTTCCTTACAAAAGCAGAAGCATTAAACAGCACTTTGGCTGCAGCATGGAATTGTCTGGTTGTGTTATTCCAGGGATGATCTCTGAGGATGCTGAGGAATAAAGGTAAATAAAACCTCTGATGAGGAGAAGAAATTCATTATTTCTGTCGTGTAAAATCTTTGTAGCAGGTTTAGTTGCTCACTTTATTTATTTGCTGGTAATTACAAGTCCACTTGGCATCTTGACTGCCAAAAAAAGGTGGAAAATCAAAATACTGGGATAAGTGGGGTTTAAAGACAACCTGGATTCTGACAAGCCAAGACTTATGTGTTGAAATGAATACAGTTAATATATTTAAATTTATTTTTGTTTATTTTAAATATTATGATTTATTGAATAGATTTAAAATCCGTGGTGTTTATGTCTAAATTAGCTGCTTAAAGCCTCTGCAACTCCCCTGGGAGCGTGGTGTGATACCCTGTGTTAGCAGACTTGTAGGCACACATAAATAACTCTGTGCTTGCCCTGATTGCTGCAGATAATTCCCAAATTAACGCTCACACTGGGCATTTTCCACATCAAACTCTGTGTGGCCACTGGGCTGGGGATGGAGCTTTGAGCAAAGTGACTTTTCCTGGGAATTCAGGGTTTGTTCCCTCTCTCCCACATTTCCCAGAGGTGACAAGTGGCTTGGCCAGCAGCTGCCCCTGCCCTGGGGACATCAGCACTCCAAACCAGCAGTGATCACAGTGGTTAAAAACACAGAAAAATAAAGAATCCCAGGAAGGTGCAACAGGATCACAGAATTGTTTAGGTTGTTAAAGGCTCTCAGACCATCGAGCCCAGCCCAGCCCAGGCCACCCCTGCCCCTGTCCCTGAGTGCCACAGGGCTGGGAATCCCTCCAGGGATGGGCACTCCTGCCCTCCCAGGGCTGACAGCCCTTTTTGGGAAGGAATTTTCCCAATATCCACCCTGAGCCTGCCCCTGAGGCTGTTTCTTGTCGCAGAATTCCAGAATGGTTTGGGCTGGAAGGACCCTAAAGCCTGTTCAGTGCCATGGACAGGGACCCTCCCCTGTCCCAGTGTCCAGCCTGGCACTGCCAGGGATCCAGGGACAGCCCCAGCTGCTCTGGGAATTCCATCCCAGCCCCTCCCCATCCTCACAGCCAGGAATTCCTGCCCAAAATCCCATCCAGCCCTGCCCCCTGGCACTGGGAGCCATTCCCTGTGTCCTGTCCCTCCATCCCTTGTCCCCAGTCCCTGTCCAGCCTCCTCCCAAGCCTGGAGCTCACAGAATCCTCAGGCAAAGGTTTTCTGCAGTCCATGCTTGGCTCTGATGTTCCAAACTCTGTTCCTGACCCTGCCTTGCCAAACCCAGCTCCTCCCCTGGTTCACAGGACGTGGGATCAGCACATCCATCCATCCTTGGGGCATCCTCCATCCATCCCTGGGCATCCTCCATCCCTGGGCATCCTCCATCCATCCCTGGGCATCCTCCATCCATCCCTGGGCATCCTCCATCCATCCCTGGGCATCCTCCATCCCTGGGGCATCCTCCATCCATCCCTGGGGAATCCTCCATCCATCCATCCATCCATCCATCCATCCATCCATCCATCCATCCATCCATCATCCATCCATCCATCCATCCATCCATCATCCATCATCCATCCATCATCCATCATCCATCCATCATCCATCCATCCATCCCTGGGCATCCTCCATCCATCCCTGAGAATCCTCCATTCATCCCTGAGAATCCTCCATCCATCCATCCATCCATCCATCCATCCATCCATCCATCCATCCATCCATCCATCATCCATCCATCCATCCATCCATCCATCCATCCATCCATCATCCATCCATCCATCCCTGGGCATCCTCCATCCATCCCTGGGGCTCTTCCTTCCCCTCAGGATGGGCAGGACAGCTCCCAGGCCCTCCC
Source organism: Poecile atricapillus (assembly GCF_030490865.1). Classification (NCBI taxonomy): domain Eukaryota; kingdom Metazoa; phylum Chordata; class Aves; order Passeriformes; family Paridae; genus Poecile; species Poecile atricapillus. The sequence continues at coordinate 37,377,432 of NC_081254.1, read as the reverse complement.
CAGGTGGGTATCTCTGTGTGGTGATGGTGGTGGTGCTGCCACAACCCCCAAATCACCACCTGATCCTTGCTTACAACACAGGGTGTCATTCATGAGTTATACATAAATGGCAGCTTTACATATTTAAAAGGAACATGGACTGCTTCGTGTCTGAAGTATGGTTCCCAGGGGAGAACACCACCATTTGATCTATTTTTGATTAAAATGTAAAAATTAAAAATTAAATCAAATGGTAGTCAAATTCCTCGGGGAAAACACACTTCAGTTATGAAGTATTCCCCGTAGTAACCTTGAGAATCTTACAGCTGTATTGTCTCATCTGTAGGTGGTCTTTTTATGTCTCACATAATTAAAATGAATTGCTGGTAGAGAACCCCTACCACTGCATACAGATTTATGAACCTGGAGGCACCTCCACTCCCAGACAAACAGGGACAGCCACGGCTCCCTCTGCAGCTGTGCCTGGCCAGGCAGCCTCTGGAATCTGGGATTCGCTGGGAATCTGGGCTGGGAGTGGGGAGTGATCCCTCCAGAGGGTGAGCAGGGAGCGTGCTGCAGAGCCAGGGAAGAGCAGGAATGGGGGAAAGGATGGGCAGGATCCCTGGGGCTGGAAAATCCCTCCCAGCCCAGGGACTCCCAGCCCTGCCCCATCCCCAGCGTGTCCCCACCCAGAGCCCTGAGTGCCACCTCCAGCAATTCCTGGGACACCTCCAGGGATGGGCACTGAACCCTCCCTGGGCACTGCCAAGGCCTGAGCTCCCTTTCCATGGGGAAATTCCTGCTGCTGTCCCCCCTGAGCCTGCCCTGGGCATCCTGAGCCCGTTCCCTCTCCTCCTGTCCCTGTTCCTGGGAGCAGATCCCAAATCCCCCCGGCTGTCCCCTCCTGCCAGGGACTTGTGCAGAGCCAGAAATTCCCCCTGAGCCTCCTTTGCTCCAGCCTGAGCCCCTTCCCAGCTCCTCAGGAATTCTCCAGCCCCTTCCCAGCTCCCTCAGGAATTCTCCAGCCCCTTCCCAGCTCCCTCAGGAATTCTCCAGCCCCTTCCCAGCTCCTCAGGAATTCTCCAGCCCCTTCCCAGCTCCCTCAGGAATTCTCCAGCCCCTTCCCAGCTCCCTCAGGAATTCTCCAGCCCTTTCCCAGCTCCATTCCCTGCCCTGGCCACGCTCCAGCCCCTCCAGGGCTCTCCTGGGGTGAGGACCCAGAGCTGGAGTGAGCCCTCGAGGTCCCTGTGGTGGCACAGGGGGACAATCCCTGCCCTGCTCCTGCTGCCACAGGACTCAGCGTTTCAAATATCCAAGGAACCCTTGCTGTACTAAGCAATGGCTAAATGTCACCAGAACATGATTGTGAAATTGGATTTCCTAGGAAAATGTGCTCTGCACAATCTAATGCAACTTATTTCTAGCAAGCTGCTTTATCAGGCTGCCTTGGAATACGGGAATGTGTATTTGATAAGATTAGAGAATCGTGGGGATCAGGAAAAATAAGACTCTAGACTTTGCATTCCCATTTTCACCCAGCTAAAGGACAAACATGTCATTTATTTTGTGTTTGGTTGTGATTCTTGTGGTCCTGTTAATGTACCCACAGCAGTGGCTTGTGACTGTGCATCCTGCTCAAGCTGTGACTAAAACTTCCCTAACAACATTTCTGTAAAAAAGAAGTGGATGGAAGCGAAATGCTGGGATTTATAGGGAAAAGAAAACAATTCTAACAATAAAAGTATCAACTCTAAGAGTTCCACAGTGCCTTGCAGAAACATTTTGTAATAAGCAGCAGGAGCGTTCAAATTTCAGTGTAATACTTGAAAGGAAATGTCTCTGATCTTTGAGTTTCTTTGGAGAGGGGAGTTTTTAATGTATAATCAGACTAAAATCCTCCAGTAATTGCACAGTGAGAGGCCTGTGAGGTTTCAGGAGGGCTGCAGATGGAGCATGGGCCTACAGGAACACCAAGGTTTTTCCTCATCTGTGGAGCCAGAGCTGTGGAATCGACCTGAGGCTTCCCCACCTGCAGATTCCATGGAATTCCAAGCGTGGAATCCCTCTCCACCAGCTGTGCTGTCACCTCGTGCTGGCCTCTGATGGCTCTGAGCAGGCACTGAGGTCACTGATGAGTGAAATTCTATCGGGATTTGGACACCTCGTTCCTTCCCCTTTCTGCTTGTTCCACTTCCAGCCGTGCTCAAACTCCACCCAGCTCCTTGGGAAGCTTTTCCTCCTCCAACCATTAACATTTACCTCTTCATTACCTGGAATCCCAAATTGGTTTGGGTGGGAAGGGACCCCAAATCCCACCCAAATCCCACCTTCCCCTGTCCCAGCTGCTCCAGCCTGGCCTTGGGCACTGCCAGGGATCCAGGGCAGCCCAGTTTGTGTCTGAAAGTTCCTCCTTGGTTTGAGGGTTGGGAAATTGCTGCAATTTCCCAGAATGGGCAAAGGGTCAGGTTCAAGGGTTTAAATGAAGCTCTGCTGGGTGAGGGGCTTGCTTGAAAGGAGCAGAACAAGGAGTTCATACAGTGGCAATCGTTCAGGGCACTGCCACAAATACAGGACCAGAGTGGAAAGGAATCGATATTTCCGTGGGTTTATGCTGAAAATAGAAAATGTCTGGTTTTACCATCACTACATCTTCAGTAATTCAGGTGTAGCAAAGTCTGGGCCTGAAGGCAAAGCCAGACAGCAGAAGTTCTGTGGAATTCGTGGCCTTCAGCTGAAGGAGGGGAGATTTAGATGGGATTTTGGGCAGGAATTGTTCCTGGCAGGGTGGGCAGGGGCTGGGATGGAATTCCCAGAGCAGCTGGGGCTGCCCCTGGATCCCTGGCAGTGCCCAAGGCCAGGCTGGACATTGGGGCTGGAGCAGCTGGGACAGGGGAAGGTGTCCCTGCCATGGATGGGAACAAGAAGAGCTTTAAGGTCACTTCCAGCCCAAACCAGGCTGGAATTGTCTGAATTTCAGACTGACTGGGCCCAAGGAAAGGATCCATGTGGAGCTCCCTTCACGATGTGATTGGGACTGACTCAAACACAAACTTGGTTTCCTCCTGGAATAACAGTGGCAGGTAAAGGGAGCTCCGTGGCTTTTCAGGTTTTGAAGAGCAGATGATTCAACAGCAGGATGAATAAATAATGAAGGAAAGTGAGATTATAAATCGTATTTCCTCATTTGAAAGGCCTCGTCTCCTGATTCATCATTATAAATGTGTTACAAACTTCAGGTCATTTACAAAATAATAGAACGCTTTAAGATTACCCTTAGCTTTATGTAAATGCAATTTTAATATTCTATCTTCATTAATTATCTAATCTTGGGAGCAAATAAACTCCTGACACAATTCTGTAGCTATTTTGCCAGCAGGATTTCCTTTGAAGTCGGCGGTGGTTGTAAGAGGAAGTGGATGACAGGACTGAGCCTCACCAGCACTTTTAGAAGAAAAGGAACTTAAACAGTAGCTGAAAACCCAGACTTCCTATGGGCACAGAGCTATTCCTGCACTGCCACACGTTCATTAGTGCCAGAAAAGTGGCATTTTATTCCCGCTGCTCCCGTTCCAGAAGCGTGGAAGGGGTTTGCTCCCACCTCCTCCCCGTCCTGCTCTCCTCCCTTGGCTCCCAGCGCAGAGCCTTGCCCTGAATGAGGATCCAGGGGGGTTCAGGGAGCTGCAGCTGGACCTGGTGTGCCCCAGCAGCTCTGTTTTCTCTCTGCAGCAGGTTTGTACCTCCCCAGCTCAGCACATGGGGCTGGGGAAGCTCTGCAGAGCAGCAGGAGCATCACCACAGACATCACAGAATCCCAGAAGGGTTTGACTGGAAAAGGAGCTCCAAACCCATCCAGTTCCAACCCCTGCCATGGGCAGGGACACTTCCCACTACCCCAGGCTGCTCCAAGCCCCGTCCACCCAGGCACTGATGCCAGCCTGGCCCCAGGGAAGTGCAGGCTCCCACTGGCCTCCCTCCCTCCCTCCCTCCCCAGTGTCCCATCCCCACCCTAATGCAGCCTGGATGTTTCCACCTGAGCTCCCATTTCACCCAGCTCCACCCACATAAATGCTCATATTAAAAGGAATTTATTAATAACTTACATTTAGTTTCTTCAGAGCAGAAAGAGCAAAATCAGTGCTGGGGATAGGAAAGGGCTGGGTTCAGAATCCCCAGCGGGGCTGTTCCTGCTCCCCTCAGCTGAGACAACAAATTCCAGGTGTGAGCTCTGCCATTCCACAGCCCCAGAGCTGCTCATTCCACCCCCAGCTGCTCTCTGCAAGGTGGGATATTCCTGGATATTCCTGGATATTCCTGGATATTCCAGGCTGTCACTGGCATTAAAAATCCCATCCATGTCTGCCAATTATTTTAGTAATTACTTCTCCTAAAAAGACTACTGAGTATGATTACAAATATGGCTTTGCTTTGATTGTCTGTTTTCCTGGTGAATGCCTGAGTTCCTTGACTTTGTTTAACTATATAAATAATGTTTGCTGTGCTCTCCCAATTCCTGGCTCTGACCCCGGGAGCATCAATTTAATAACACAACACTCTGATAAACTCTTCTGCAAACTGTTCAAAGTTCCCAAATTAAACCTTATTTGCATACAAAACACACATCAGAAGAACATTAAGGGCCGAATTTTGTTCTCCTGAAGATCAGCAGGCTCCACCTGCCCATCTCTGCTGCTGTCCCTGAGCCAGGGCAGCGGGCAGCACCCCCGGCTGTAGGAGACCCTTCCTGGTGTTTCCCACTTTCTGGGGACAGTCTGAGACACGGCAGAGACCTCTATAATCGAGTTAGGGGTTAGGAGTTTATTTCAGGGCATGGGATAGAGAGAGAGAGAGAGGGAGCTCTGCTATGAGCCAGCAGATAGAGCTCAAAGCGGGCTCAGAGGGAACAATACAAAAGAGAGTAAAATATGAATATATGAGATTAAGACTTAAAATTGCTAAGAAAGAGAGGAACAGAACAGAAGTGAGAGAGCCAGGGAAAAAGAGCTAAAGAGGAGCAGGAAAGAGCAGCAAGAGAACGTAGTAAGAGAGACAAGAGAAAACAAGAGAACTAAGAGAGCATAGCAAGAGAGTAGCAAGAGAGAGAGTTCTCTTTTACAATTACTTATATAACCTATACATTGAATATTCTATTCCTTCACTAACCAATCTTTCTAACTATACTAATACAGTAACATTTGTGTGTGACCTATAGAAATCGCTATTTTTGCATATTTTTAGTTATCTCAGGGTCCTTCAGACCTTTCCTTATGAGGCTGGGATGAGGGGTCTCAGCCTGGTTTTATTGGGGGACAGAATGTGTTCTGGCATATCAGACTGGTCTATTTGAATTATTCAAACCGTGCTTTCATTTGTATTTCTTCCTTAGCCTTTCTGGCTAAAGAGTCATATTTTTAATTTCTTTCTAATTCTACCTTCCCAACACCCGGGCACAGCTCCCCAGAGCCCCCCAGCTCCTCGGGCTGTCCTCTGGGTGTGTCCTGCTCCTCTCCCCCATCCCTGCCCATTCCCGGCTGGGAAGGTGAGTGCTGAACCCTGTCCCCAAGGACACGGCGTTATTTGGGTGAGAGCAGGGCTGAGCCCCGGCTGGAGCATCCCCGGCTGAACCATCCCCTGCTGGAGCATCCCCGGCTGGAGCATCCCCGGCTGAACCATCCCTGGCTGAACCATCCCCGGCTGGAGCATCCCGGGCTGGAGCATCCCCCGCTGGAGCATCCCCGGCTGGATCATCCCCGGCTGGAGCATCCCGGGCTGGAGCAGCCCCGGCTGAACCATCCCCGGCTGAACCATCCCCGGCTGGGGCATCCCCGGGCTGGATCATCCCCGGCTGGAACATCCCCGGGCTGGATCATCCCCGGCTGGGGCATCCCCGGCTGAACCATCCCCGGCTGGAGCATCCCCGGCTGAACCATCCCCGGCTGAACCATCCCCGGCTGGAGCATCCCCGGCTGGAGCATCCCGGGCTGGGGCATCCCCGGCTGGAGCATCCCGGGCTGAACCATCCCCGGCTGGAGCATCCCCGGCTGGATCATTCCTATCCGAAGCCCAGCGATGCCGGCTGAGCCGTAGCTCATCCCTGCCGCCACAGGAAGGAGCTCCAGCACCGCTCCTGGAGCTCCGATCGCTCTCCCGAGCATCCCTGGCTGCTCCTCCCGGGATGCTCGGGATGCTGCTCCAAACCTCGGCTGCTCCAGACCCCGCTCCGGAGCTGCCTGCGGGTGTCCCGGCGGGTGTCACTGCCGGGATTTGGTTCTGGCCCGTCCGAAGAGGACATGGTGTTGTGTTGTGTGTGCAGGGTGAGCTCCGATATCCATCACCCCTCCAGAGAAGCAGGGACAGCTCCTGGCACGGCTCCAGCCTCACCCGGGCGGTGCCGCCGGATGAATCCTCAGTGGATTCATCTGGGGAAATTCCCCAAATCCCCAGGTTGGAAGAGACTTTTGGGGTGATGGATCCAAGCCGTGCCCTCGCAGCAGCTCAGCCCAACCACGGCACCGAGTGCTGCCTCCAGCCCTTCCTTAAACACCTCCAGGGATGGAGACTCCAGCGTTCCAGAAGTGTCCAGGAGAGGAGCAGCGGCAGCCGGGCTGGAATCAGCTCCATCGCTTCTCCCGGCCTCTGCAGGAGCTCAGCTTCTCACCCCCACTGGGAATATCCACGGGCAAACCATCCATGGAGCCTGCCCCAAAACCCAGCCTGCCCCAAAACCCAGCCCCAAAACCCAGCCTGCCCCAAAACCCAGCCTGCCCCAAAACCCAGCCTGCCCCAAAACCCAGCCTGCCCCAAAACCCAGCCCCAAAACCCAGCCTGCCCCAAAACCCAGCCTGCCCCAAAACCCAGCCTGACCCAGTCTGCCCCAAAACCCAGCCTGGCCCAAAACCCAGCCTGGCCCAAAACCCAGCCCGACCCAAAACCCAGCCTGCCCCAAAACCCAGCCTGGCCCCAAAACCCAGCCTGGCCCCAAAACCCAGCCCGACCCAGCCTGGCCCCAAAACCCAGCCTGCCCCAAAACCCAGCCTGGCCCAAAACCCAGCCCCAAAACCCAGCCCGACCCAGCCTGACCCAAAACCCAGCCTGGCCCCAAAACCCAGCCTGCCCCAAAACCCAGCCTGCCCCAAAACCCAGCCCAAACCAGCCTGGCCCCAAAACCCAGCCCGACCCAGCCTGGCCCCAAAACCCAGCCTGCCCCAAAACCCAGCCTGGCCCAAAACCCAGCCCCAAAACCCAGCCCGACCCAGCCTGGCCCCAAAACCCAGCCTGGCCCCAAAACCCAGCCTGACCCAAAACCCAGCCTGGCCCCAAAACCCAGCCTGGCCCAAAACCCAGCCTGCCCCAAAACCCAGCCTGCCCCAAAACCCAGCCTGGCCCAAAACCCAGCCCCAAAACCCAGCCTGGCCCAAAACCCATCCCAACCCAGCCTGGCCCAAAACCCAGCCAAAAAACCCAGCCTGCCCCAAAACCCAGCCTGCCCCAAAACCCAGCCCCAAAACCCAGCCTGGCCCAAAACCCAGCCTGGCCCAAAACCCAGCCTGGCCCCAAAACCCAGCCCCAAAACCCAGTCTGGCCCAAAACCCAGCCTGGCCCAAAACCCAGCCTGGCCCAAAACCCAGCCTGGCCCCAAAACCCAGCCTGACCCAAAACCCAGCCTGGCCCCAAAACCCAGCCCGACCCAGCCTGACCCCAAAACCCAGCCCCAAAACCCAGCCTGGCCCCAAAACCCAGCCTGACCCAAAACCCAGCCTGGCCCCAAAACCCAGCCTGACCCAAAACCCAGCCTGCCCCAAAACCCAGCCTGGCTCAAAACCCAGCCTGACCCAGCCTGGCCCAAAACCCAGCCCAACCCAGCCTGCCCCAAAACCCAGCCTGCCCCAAAACCCAGCCCAAACCAGCCTGGCCCCAAAACCCAGCCCAAACCAGTCTGCCCCAAAACCCATCCTGGCCCCAAAACCCAGCCTGACCCAAAACCCAGCCCAACCCAGCCTGGCCCCAAAACCCAGCCCAACTCAGCCTGGCCCCAAAACCCAGCCTGCCCCAAAACCCAGCCCAAACCAGCCTGCCCCAAAACCCAGCCTGCCCCAAAACCCAACCCGACCCAGCCCAACCCAGCCTGACCCAGCCTGGCCCCAAGGACTGCTCAGAAATGGAAGGGGATCAATGAAATGCAATTAGCCCTAAATTAACAATCTGTGGGTGCTCCGAGGGGTCCCCTTGTGCTTCCCCTCCCTGTTGCTCGTGGTTCCACTGAATCCCAGCCTGGTTTGGGTGGGAAGGGACCTTAAATCCCAGCCAGTGCCACCCCTGCTGTGACAGGGACACCTTCCCCTGTCCCCTGCTGCTCCAAGCCCTGTCCAAGCTGGATTTGGGCACCAAATTTGGGCAGGATTTGGGCACCCATCTTTGCCCAAAGACGTGAGAGGATGAGATCTGCTGATTCTACCAAGCAGAAGGTCAGGGGAGATCCTGGGGGGTTCCTGGGGCTGCCAGGGACCCCCATCCATTCCCAAACCCCCCCTGGGCACACCTGAGCGCTCCCAAAGGCTGCCCCAGCCTCGGGTCAGGCTGCCAAATATATTTAAACATCTTTTCTCATGTCTGTGTTGAAGGAAAAGTATTATCTCCAGGAAAAAGTGACCCTTGGCTGCCTTCCCGTCACCTCCTGCATAGCCTGGTACCAGGAATTATAAAACACAGGCAACAGAGAAAGGAATAAAAATACAGCAGAGGAGTGGGTTTTGTATAAAAATTAAAGTAAATTCACAAAATACACAAGTGGGAACCATGTAGTCTTTGGCCCTAATGTGCTAAAAAGAGAATTTTGGTTCCAGGACACCACCAAAGGGGACAGACCTTTATTTAGGCAACAGAAAAAGCCCAAATGCAAAGCAAATTTAAAAATCAATTACTTAAACCAACGTTTCTCACCTTTTTTTTCTTTTCTTTTCTTTTTTTTTATTGAAATCGTGATTAAAAGCAGTTCCTTGGCTGATTTCAATCAAAGCACACAGTCTCTCTCTGCTGATCTCAAGCTGTTAAATAAGAAACAGAAAATCATCAATAACCCATCTGTGTCACAGATGAGGAGCAGCCCCACGGGGACTGTTGCTCCCTGGTTCTCATATGGCAATATCTGGATTTTTGAGGGATGGCAGGAGCCCAGAGGGGTTTGTCCCCTCAGGGGTGTGACAGGAGCCAGGGACAGGGTGGCCACCAGGTATTTACACCCCCTAAAAAGAGCCTGAATCACCCTAAAGAGGCACAGACAGCAATTAAATCCACAAAAAAAAATTGATTTTCCTGAGGGTGCCATCCCTGCTTTGGGACAATTCACCCAGGAATGGGACAGGGATGGGGACAATGCAGACCATGGAAACCAGCAGGTCAGGAAATCATTCCACAAAAAAAAAAACCCTCTAAGATCATGGAGTCAAACCATTCCCAGCACTGCCAGGATGATAAAAGGAGCAGGGAAAAACTTGTCAGGGAGAGGAGGAAGAGCAGGGGAGCCCAGGGAGGGTGGGTGGGTGCCGGGGCTTGCTCGGAGCCCTTTCCCATGGATGGGAAATTCCCTGACGGCTGCAGCTCCCCGCTTGTCTAATTGTCCTTGATGGATTTTCTGTCCCCCAGGAACGCCATCCAGACCTCGCAGCTCCAGATGTCTGAATATTATGCAGGAAGCTGGTAAACAAATTCCTCCTATTTTTCCTGCTAGCAATTAGGAACGTAGGAAGAACACATTGCTGAGCAGGCGAGGGATCCACCACAGATATTTCATATGCATTTATAGCCACTTAACGCCTCTGGAAGGGTGATAAACACCGACTATTGTAAATCTGTTTGATCACCCCTTGTTGCTACAAAATCCGGAAAAACTCAGAATAAGGGGGGGAATTAAAAAAAGAAGGGAAAACCAAACCAAATGTTGAAATAAGAGTTAAAATCAGGACAAATTAGTGATTACAACTCCTTCCATATTAACTATCAAGTGCTTGGGTGACAGGGCAGCTTTGCTACTCCCCCTTAGCAGCTTTTTTAGGTGATTTCAAGTTTTTAGCCCAACTTTAGCTCGGGAGCAGGTCCCTGCCTGGCTCCTGTGCCTCCCCTCATTTCTCTGCCAGCTCCAGCAATCCTGCCCTAGGAGGGATGGCTTAGGTGGCTTCAGGAGTCTTTGCCAGCATTAATTGTTATGATTTCAGAGCTCCACAGGGTGCAGACTTTGAAAAGGAGAATTTCTTCAAAAGATTGGGAGGGAAATGAAAAAATCCAGCGCCATGGCCGTGCAAAACCAGCCCAGGGACAGAGCTGGGAAAGCTGGAAAGGGAATTTCAGCTCACAGGGTGAATGGAGGGATGGGGCTCCTGGAAAGCACAAGCCACACGTGCTGGAATTCTACAGGTTGCAGAAATTTGGGAGCAATTAAATCCATTTTGTGGTAGAAAAGGGGTTTTATCCAGCCCAGCTGCTCTGAAGTTATCGGTGCCGTGGTGTTTTCTGGCAGAATTAAGTTTGTCTCTGCTTCAAACCAAGGGCTGAGCTGAGATCTCTTTTCATGGCTGAGAAACACCACTGCAGCATCTTCCCAAATAAACAGATTTCCTGTCCTTTTGGGCTGGGTTTTGGTTTTAGGACAGGTAAATCTCCCAGGAGATGGAGGCAGCTCCTCCTTTGCAGCTTCGGGGAGTTTGGCCCGAGGTTCCCCCACAGCCCTCGGCTCTGTCCCTGTCCCAGCACATCAGGGATTGATCCAAATCCAGCCCCTCTGGAGTGTCCCAGCCCCAGGGGCTCCTGTGCAGGTGTGGAATCCTCTCCCACCTGCCCCAGCATCCCCAAATTCCCTCCCGTGCCAGCAGCTGCACAGGGGCTGCGGGGTCCTTGCTGGACATGGGCTGGTGTCACCACCCTCATCCCCTCAGGGCATCTGACCTGCCCTCTAAATTAAATTAATCCAATAAATTCTCCTTTTTGACACTTCTGGCCACTTCCAACGAGTCCCAAATCCAGGTGCAAGAAGCGAGGCCGCTGCAGCATCAGCTCCTGAGCCCTTTGTGTGTTTATCCAAATTATCCCAAGCCCTGGACAGCGTTATGGACAGCCAGGGCTCCCAGCCACGCTGCAAAGGCAAGTCCTGTGCTTTCCAAAGTGTCTTTTCATCCCATTTTACATTTTTTCCCCCCAGACGAAGGTGATGGTGAGGCCCAAGCTGGCCCAGAGCGTCCTGGACTGGCCGTGTTTGTTTTGGAGCCAGGCAGAAAGGCTTTGGAGCCACCTCTGCTTAGGGAAAGGGCGCAGGAAACCCGAGCCAGGGCTTTTCAAACCCTCTCAGATGAAGGTTTAAAATATCCCCGGGGCCTGGCCATGCTGTGATGGTGCCCAGAGCAGCTGGGATGCTCCTCCCAAACCAGAGCAGAGAGAGCAGCACGAGGATGGAGTCACCGAGCCAAATGATGTCTCCATCAAACAGCACTCACAGGGTGCCCAGACCCCCCAGCACCCCCAAACCCCGGCTCTGCAGAGGGAATTTCAAAATCCCTCCCAGTTTCTGCTGATTTCTGGATCAGAAATAAACTGCAACCCTGCAAAACAAGTGTCCATTTGCTGCTTTCATCCCCCTCCTCTGGCTCAGGTGTGTGTGGAGCACAGACCTGTTGGAGGACTGGGATCGCTCCCGCTCCTCGCTGCGATGAAGGAATTAAATACAAAATCTTCTGTAGGAAGCAATTGTGAAGTGTGGAAGTTTCTAGTCAGGCAAATAAATTGGATTTAAGTATATTACAGTCATAATCTTTTTCTGCCTCTCTCCAGACAGCCTTTGTACATGGAGAAATGAGAATGTATTCTCAGACAAATCTTGACCTGAGGGAGAAGGCTGCGGGAATCTGGATTTTCAATAACATAAGACAATAAAGCTCAGACTTCTAACCTGCCGCAATATGGTAAAAGTATAAAGAGCTTAGCAACTAATAAAAGAAAAGGGTCTTCCAACTCATATTTGAAGATCTAGACCCCCAAAAGGACACTTCATAAAGATCATAATGGGTTAGTCAGTATCTAACAGATACCATGTACCTTGTTGACCAATTGTCTGACAGTTGTCTTCTGCAGGCCTGGATATTAATAAGCCTTGTGTTGATTTCCTTGGGGTATTTTGTCTTCGTAATTGTACATCTCCTTGTTGTGACACTGCTGCCTGCTATGTATTTATTTAATGCCATTCCTATGGCAAAAAAAAAAAAAAAATAAAAAAAATCAGTGTACGTACAGCGTTGTTTCCCTCAGATGAGATGCACACGCTGCAAATTTCCTCCCCCTCGGAGGTAGGAGAATCAAAGGCAGGCAGAGGGAGAGCTCCTGGACTTGGGGCAAAGAGGAAATCCAGATGTGTTTTCCCCTCAGGTGTGAATGTGTCTTACTCCCTGCATTACACAGGGAATACAAAGGGATTCAATTATCACCGCATTTTGATTTCTAATAACAACAAAAACTCCTTCTAGAAGGGGTTCCGTGAAATAATGTTTTGACAGATAATGCTGGTGTAAAGTATCTGTCAGTCAGGCAGGGAGATCAAGGGAAACAGATGCAGAGGCAGATCACAGGGAGGCTTAGGGAGCCAAGAGCCAGCCTGCTACAAACTCCTCACTAACAAAACAAAGGCAGCCTGGGGCCTCATCCTGCTCCCAGCACTCGCTGGGCAGCTCCAGAGTAAAATGCAAATATTTAGAGACTGCCTGCGAGAGAGGAGACACAGCTGTGCTCAGGTACAGGTACAGGAGCTCTGCTGTGCTCAGGTACAGGTACAGTCAGTTCTGCTGTGCTCAGGTACAGGTACAGGAGCTCTGCTGTGCTCAGGTACAGGTACAGTCAGTCCTGCTGTGCACAGGTACAGTCAGCTCTGCTGTGCTCAGGTACAGTCAGCTCTGCTGTGCTCAGGTACAGGTACAGGAGCTCTGCTGTTCTCAGGTACAGGTACAGGAGCTCTGCTGTTCTCAGGTACAGGTACAGGAGCTCTGCTGTTCTCAGGTACAGGTACAGTCAGTTCTGCTGTGCTCAGGTACAGGTACAGGAGCTCTGCTGTGTTCAGGTACAGTCAGTTCTGCTGTGCTCAGGTACAGGTACAGGAGCTCTGCTGTTCTCAGGTACAGGAGTTCTGCTGTTCTCAGGTACAAGTACAGTCAGTTCTGCTGTGCTCAGGTACAGGTACAGGAGCTCTGCTGTTCTCAGGTACAGGAGTTCTGCTGTTCTCAGGTACAAGTACAGTCAGTTCTGCTGTGCTCAGGTACAGGTACAGGTACAGGTACAGTCAGTTCTGCTGTGTTCAGGTACAGGTACAGTCAGCTCTGCTGTGCTCAGGTACAGGTACAGTCAGCTCTGCTGTTCTCAGGTACAGGAGTTCCCCCTCTCCAGGTGTGGCCGTGGCTCTGGCCCAGCCCAGCTCAGCTCTGCCTCCTGGCCCAGCTCCCCTCTCCCCTGGCCAGTCCCAGCCCAGCTGGTGGCCGGGACAGCTCAGTGCCTGCAGCCCTGACAGCCCCAGATTTACCCAGGACTGCTTTGCCCTGAAACAAAACTCAGCCCCTGCTTGCTGCGTGGTGCCTCTTCCATGGCTTGGAGAGCCCCTGCCCTGCTCTGCAGCTCCATCCCAGCATCCCAGCATCCCAGCATCCCAGCATCATCCCAGCATCCCATCATTCCAGCATCCCAGCATCTCAGCATCATCCCAGCATCCCATCATTCCAGCATCCCAGCATCATCCCAGCATCCCATCATTCCAGCATCCCAGCATCCCAGCATCATCCCAGCATCCCAGCATCATCCCAGCATCCCAGCATCCCAGCATCCCAGCATCCCAGCATCATCCCAGCATCATCCCAGCATCATCCCAGCATCATCCCAGCATCCCAGCATCTCAGCATCATCCCAGCATCCCATCATTCCAGCATCCCAGCATCCCAGCATCCCAGCATCCCAGCATCCCAGCATCATCCCAGCATCCCATCATTCCAGCATCCCAGCATCCCAGCATCTCAGCATCATCCCAGCATCCCATCATTCCAGCATCCCAGCATCCCAGCATCCCAGCATCCCAGCATCATCCCAGCATCCCATCATTCCAGCATCCCAGCATCCCAGCATCCCAGCATCTCAGCATCATCCCAGCATCCCATCATTCCAGCATCCCATCATCCCAGCATCCCAGCATCATCCCAGAATCCCAGCATTCCAGCAGCCCTTCATCCCAGCATCCCATCATCTCTTTATCCCAGCATTCCAGCATCCCACCATCCCGTCATCCCAGTATCCCAGCATCATCCCAGCATCATCCCAGCATCATCCCACCATCCCATCATCCCAGCATCATCCCAGCATCATCCCAGCATCATCCCAGCATCATCCCAGCATCATCCCAGCATCATCCCAGCATCATCCCAGCATCATCCCAGCATCATCCCAGCATCATCCCACCATCCCATCATCCCAGCATCATCCCAGCATCATCCCAGCATCATCCCAGCATCATCTCATCATCCCACCATCCCAGCATGGAACCCAGCCTGGTTTGAGGACTCTCAGATCCCACCCACCCCACCCCTGCCATGGCACCTTCCCCTGCCCCAGCTGCTCCAGCCCCCATGTCCCACCTGGCCTGGACCTTTCATCATCTTCACCACCTTCACCTCACACTTTATCCTGGGATTAGGAATTTTCCTTTTGCTCTGAGTGCTGTACAAAATTCCACACAAATGCTTTGTCACAAGCCCCTTTCAGCACTGCCTCGCCCTGGCTGTGCTGAGCTCCATTTCCAGCCCCCACAGGAGCCTTGGGGTCACTCCTGGTGCTGCTGCCCCTCTCCTGAGGCTTCCCGTGCTCTGCCTCCAGCGTGGGATTGGAGAGATAAATGGAACAACCCAGTGGAGGCAGCCTGGGCTGGAAAAAACACAGGAGAGCACTAAGGAGAATATTAAAATTAAGAATATTTTGATTTATGGCAGCATCCAAAGCCACAGCAGAGTGTGATGTGAGCCTGATGCAGATGGAGCTGCTCCAATCCTGATCCTGGCACATCCCAGGATAACATAAATTGTGGGAAATAAGAGAAATAAAATATGTGTTTCAAGGCATTTTCTTAGGAGCGAGATTAAATTACAGTCTTTAAAAGTAAATCTCCAAACTTTCCACGCAAATTTTGAATGAGCTCATTGAACACTTTTAACAATAAACTGTATTTAAAAGGCATTCAGCTTTTAAAAAATAGATTTTATTGTTTCTGTTGCTGAACTTCTCCTGGAAACTGAGGCCAAAGTTTAATATGGGATTAAGAAAGAAAATACCCAGGCAGAAGATTCACTGCTCTTCTCTCTGGAATTTCATGGGTCAGACATGGCAAATTCCAGTTCCTTCTCCCAAAACCAGCCCTCCATCCCACCAGGGTTAGGAGATGCTTTAACCTGCTCCAGAGGAAATCTTCAATTAAAGTGTTTTAACTTAAATTTCTCTGTTCCTAGGCAAAATTTCATGTGGGGAGGAAAAATAAAAAAAAAAAGAGTAAAAGTTTCTGGCAGGAGGAAATGAAGTGAGGAAGGGATCTGATCCAGCAGCTCCGTATTCCTCCAGCATCTTCCCCACCAGTGATGTGGGTAAAAATGCAAATATTTCCAGGAGAAAATTAGGGGGGTTTATTTTGAGCTGCTGTACTCATGGGAGAGTGCTGCAAATTATGGGATAAGGCAAAGGAACATTCCAGCTGGAGAATCCCAACAAAAACTCCTTCAGCACCGTTGCAAGAGTCTCAAGGAAAATAGGAAATGCTTCTTTTAAATGGATTATTAATACACATTGAATTAAAGCTCAAGAGCTTGAGGCAGGGTGAATAAAACAGCATTTTTAGGATATCTGATACTGGGAATTTTTAGGATATCTGATACTGGGAATTTTTAGGATATCTGATACTGGGAATTTTTTCCTTTAGGCATCCAGGATTAGTGGCAGGAGGATGCTCTGCCCTGGAACCCCAGCAAGGACAGCACATGGCCTTGGGCTCCAGGGAGCTGCTTTTTCATTTGGCTTTTTTTAAACCCTCAGACAGAGTTACAAGATAAGAGAAGTGGAACTAAACGAGCAGCTAATTTTATCCTTTGTTTTGCCTGATAAACATCAGCTCACAAAGTCAGAGCTGAGAACTGCAGCCACGCTTGGGAAGGAAATAACATGGTATATTTATAGTAAATAATCCTATTTTAGTCATTTTGCACAAAACTGGAGCTGGAAAGTTTGGCTTCATTCCCCCACTTTACCTGAAGCTGTTCAAATAAATAAATTTCCATAAAGACATTTTGCTGAACAAACATTAAATGGGGTTTATTTGGCTCCCCAAAACTCATTTGGACACAAGAGCCCCCAGCAGCCACACACAGCTTTTCCAGAAATACTGGGCCTGAAACATGAATTTTAATGCCACAAAAGTGCTGGAAATGAAGAAAATTCTGCACAAGAACTTCCCTCGTGGAGCCTGGGATGTGATCAAACCTCCTGTGACTGAACTGGGCAGAATTTGGGGGAAATGTCCCTGGATCCCTGGCAGTGCCCAAGGCCAGGCTGGACATTGGGGCTGGAGCAGCTGGGACAGGGGAAGGTGTCCCTGCCATGGCTGGGGTGGGATGGGTGGGATTTGGGGTCCCTTCCAACCCAAACCATCTGGAATTGTCTGAAAAAAGCTGAATCTTCATCCCCTCAAAGCCACCAGCAGCTCCATGGAAAGCAGCACTGCTGGAATTTGGTGAGCCAGGACTTTGGGAATGCTGCAGGCTGGAACACAGGCACAGACAAACACATTCCCAACGCCCCAGAATCGGATTTATCATTTATTAGGATTCCATCCCTGCATTTAGCCTTTATTTTAGGCGCTGCCTCTCATCTCTGACACTCTTGCATTGAGCTACAACTTTTACATCTCTGTTTTCAGCCTGAAATTTAACTTGGGGACCCAAACCTGGCATTTTTTGTCCCTCTGAAGGTGTCAAACCCCAGCAAGCTGCTGCAGTGGGAAAAGCCCCTGTCACATCCCCTTCTCCTCCTGTGTCCCAGCACCAGAGCTGTGGCTGGAAGCAGGGACAGGGATTTGTGGTCCAGCAGCTCAAAGCCCTTGCTGGAGGAGACAGAGGGAAGCAGCCTAATGTGCTCTTGCCATGTGGTAATTTTCCAGATAAATGGACAGTTGCTTCAGCAGCTTCCCTGTTGAAGGTCAATGATCCATATAATACGGGCAATTACGGAAGTATTTCCATTGCAGACTCGGTGACAAATCCTCAGTGCAAGACAACAGAGAAACTGGAGCAGCAGCCCCAGGATGAGGGGCTGAGGATGCCACGGCCCAGCTCCTGGCTGCTGTTTGCTGGAGCAATCAGCTCAATATCCCCGGCTCCGCTGGTGATTCTGTCCCTGTTTCCTCTCATTTGGGCATTTCTTAATCCTCCTTTCATCCTGAGGCTGAGCTACCACCTCCTCCTGGCTTTCACACACCCACTTTTCCTGCCTTCCTGGCCCGAGTTCAGCTCTTGGCTGTTTTATAGATCCTCCAGGGCTGGAGGAAAGGGAAAAGATATCAAATAAGGGAAAACTCTTCTGCAATTGGGAAAGCTGGGCTCCCAGGGAGGCACAAGCACTTGTAACTGCATTCCAGGACAGGGCAGGAGGTGTTTTTGGGGAGTGTGTAGTGCTGGTGCTCTGACAGCTGCACCCAGAGCTGGCTGCAATCACAGCTCATGGCTCAGTCCCTGCATGAACAATCCCAGCAAAATGTGGACTGAAATAAATAATTGTTTTGTGTAATGAGCTGTGCATGAGGGCTCTGGTGACAGGAGCTGAGGGAACAGCAGGAAAGTGGTGCCAGGGGAGGTTTAGGTTGGATTTAGGGAAAGGTTCATGCCCAGAGGTGCTGGCACTGCCCAGGCTCTCAGGGAATGGGCACTGAGGCTCTCAGAGCTCCAGGAGCCTTTGGACAGAGCTCCAGGGGTGCACAGGGGGATTTTTGGGGGTCTGGGCAGGGACAGGGGCTGGACTCGATCCTTGTGGGTCCCTTCCAGCTCAGGACACTCCGTGATTCCATGAAATAACAACTTCCACCATGGCATGGGCTGTTTCAGCATCCCTTGCACTCCCAAAAAGCACAAACCCAGCGTGGCTGGAATCAACACCAAACCTCAGAAAAGGATTCTGAGCTGCAGCAGCAGCTCCAGCTCAGGGCTGGTGAGAGCAAAGAGGCTCCTGCAGCTCCAGCACCTGCTTGGAAAGCAGCAAAACGTGAAACACACAGGTGCCCTCAGCCAGGCAGGGGCTGCAGGGGTTTAACCACAACCACCCAGGACCCTGAAAGACTTCTGTGATTTCTGAGGGGAATACATTAAACCTGTGGTAGTGCTTCCCTTGTGGATTGTACTTCTGTTTCAGTTTCAGTTTACTGCAGCTTTTACCCATCATGTGAGAGACAGAACTGCCATTTCATTCCACCAAAATGAACGGGAAACATCTGTAAAGAGCAGCCTTAATGGTGGAGGAATTCACCAGGGAGGGCCTTTGGAGTTGTTCAAGAACCTATTTCAAAATTTAAGCAGATTTTGCTAAAAAGGAAAGAGAGAAGAAAGGCAGAGTTGAAATGTGGGATTTTAACCTTCATGTAGGAAATGAAAGGATGTTTGCAGGGACAGCAGCAGCAGAGCCATCCCTCCCTCCCTCCCCAGCAGCAGCAGGAGCATCTGAAGGAGCCAGGACTGAGACTGGCTTGTGTAAATAAGTGATTTTGGATGAGGATAATTAATAAAGGGCGTGGCTTTGGGTACCTTGTGGGGTCAGTGGCTCATTTATGAGATTTGCTCTGATACCCCACAGCCACAGAAGAGCTGGATGGCTCTTGGAGCACGGACTGGTTTGGGTTGGAAGGGATCCCTGGGACCATCCTGTCCAACCCCCTGCCACAAGCAGGGACAATTCCTGCCAGGAATTGTCCACATCACACAGAACCAGCCCCAACCTCTGTTTCCCAAGGAGATCAGTAGGGATGGGACACCCCAATCTCCTCCACCTTCAGGTTCCTCCTGCCCACCAGCCCCAGAATTAAACCTACAGGAAAGAGCTCTCCCTGCAACACCCCAAAGAATTAATTCATGATTGCAGGTTTTCTGGACATCAGGAAGGATTTCTTCATGGAAAGGGTGGTCAGGTATCGGCAGGGGATGCCCAGGGAGGTTTGGAGTGCTCAGCCCTGGAGGTGTCTGAGGAATTCCTGGAGGTGACACTTGGTGACAGCCACAGGTTGGACTGGATGGTCTGGGAGGGCTTTTCCAACCTCAGGGATTCTGGGATTTTACACAGCTGCTTCCTTGGAATATCCCTGGGCTCCTGAGGCTCTTCTGTATGTACAGTTGAGTATGTGATGTGGAATGGAGCACAATCAGGAAGCTGGATGTTTGGCAGACCTGTCATCAGAAGAACACTTGGAATTGCATTAATTCCCAAGTTTAACATTTTCTAAATCACGGAAATGATAAATTCAGTGTTTTTAACGTGAGCTGAGGCTGCTAATGGGAGTTAAACACCCTGGCTCTCCCTGTCCTGAGCAGCAGCTCATTGCACAAACACTGTGCACACAAAAACCCCTCCCCTAAAGCATCCCCCAGCCCTCTTTGCCCTTGGACAGATTATGTAAGTCCAGGCTGGTTCAGAAATTGCAGAAAAGTTGCCTCTGTTGTGATTAATTGTCCCCACGGCTTCCTGTGAAATTTTTCAAAGTTCCAGCCGCTCACACAGGGCTTGGTTCACAAAAGTGTTGCACATTATTAGATTTCCTGATCAAATGGGCTCTTTTGTGATTCAGAAAGCCTCTGCTCCTCCAGACAACTGGCATGCTCTTTGTTCTTCACCCCAGAGAGGAGGCAGCCAAACTGGAGTGCACTCGGATGGAAAGAGGCATTCCCAATCAGAAATGCAGATGGAGCATCACTTGTGCAATGTAAACAAAACAGCCCCCAAGTTTGGGAATCTGCTGAAAGGCCACGCCAGGGCTTGGGTGGGGTTTGCTGCCCTCATCATCACCCTGAGGGTGAAAGCTCAGCGCTGCCCCACCCGCAGGATGTGATGCCAGGGAAGATCCTGGCTCTGAATCCCGCTCTGGTTTGGGATTTGAGATGTTTCACTGGAGATGAACGCTGGTTAAGGGAGGCAGAAGCACTGCTAAGCTTGGAAAAGATTCTGGGATCGAGTCCCAGCCCTGCCCCATCCCCACCGTGTCCCCACCCAGAGCCCTGAGTGCCACCTCCAGCAATTCCTGGGACACCTCCAGGGATGGGCACTGAACCCTCCCTGGGCACTGCCAAGGCCTGAGCTCCCTTTCCATGGGGAAATTCCTGCTGCTGTCCCCCCTGAGCCTGCCCTGGGCATCCTGAGGCTGTGAAGAGGAGGAGGATGCAGCGCTGCCCTGCACACGATCCCTGAGGGGCTGGGCTGGATGGACTCTGGAAATCATCGAGTGCCAGAGCAGGGTCACCACGAGCAGCTTGCACAGGATCAAATCCAGGTGGGTTCTGGTCATCTCCAGCTGGGAACGAGACTCCACAACCTCAGTGCCAGGACTCGCCCTCACAGCCCTCCCCTGAACCCTCTCCAGTCGTTCCTTTCCTCTCTTGGCCTGAGAGATGGAAACAAAAACCCAAAATTAGGTTTCCATGAAGGATCCAAGCCCAGTGAAAACTGGGGCGTTAAGGATTGCAGGGAAAGAAAAGAAACATTGCAGTTGTGTGGATCCAAGGTGTATCTGCCCACTGGGCACCACCTGCAGCTCCAGCTCCTCCCAGTCTCAAAGTCAAGATAAAAATGCAAAAAAACTGTAAAAACTTTAAGAACTTTCATTATTACTGTGTTCAGGGGATGTTTCGTCAGGATGGAATGCACAACAAGCAAGAACAAGTTGAGGGGAGAATGATCCAGGTGGGGTTGGCACCTCAGAAATTCCCAATGCAACACCTTGTGTCTCCTACAACTCAGGCTGCTAACCCACAGCAACGCAAGATTTTGGGGTAAAATCGACATTTTCCACTATTTCCACCTGCTGAGAGCCCCCTGTCTAAACTAAACTTCCAGAAGCACAGGAACAGAAACTCTTCCTGAGGACACTAATAAATAATCCAAGCCTCCTCATCTCCTGCTGCCTGTTTTCCACCCCCTCCCCACTTTGCATTATGCAAAACAGCAAAATATTATCATCCTTATAGCATCCTCCTTGAAAGGCAGGCGCTTCACATATCATAAAGGAGTATTGTCATAATGAGGTTAATGACAATAGGGTTTGGGATATCAAAGAGCCAACACGCAGCTGCTTTTTAGCGTGGAGTGATGGAGCGCAGAGCTCCGTAATGAGGGAGAGACTTTTTGGGTTACGCATTTTAATGAGCCGGCAATCAGCGAGCTCTGATTTGCATTTCACAGCCGTTCCGATGGAGCAATCCCTGCACGGAGAGGGGAAAAGCATCCCAACTTCTGCGGGAATTACACCGGGAACATGCACAGGAGATTAGGAGCGTTCAGAGACAGAAGTGTTGGGGCATTGGCGAGGGGAGGGAAAAGCGAGGGGAGGAATGCAATACCTGAGCCTCCTGAGCTGTGGGAGGAGGAGGAATAACCACCACGTGTTCCTCATCCCTTACTCCTCATCTGTGTCTCACTTTGCACCTCGGAGTAGTGAGGCACAGCGGGGAGGGTCTGGCACAGGTACCCAGAGATGCTGGGGCTGCCCCGGGATCTGAGAGGCCAGGCTGGACATTGGGATATTGGAACACAGGGAATGGTGTCCCGCTGGAAAAGTGAGGATTTAAATGGATATTGGGATGGAATTCTTCCCTCTGATGGGCTGGGCTGAAGTTCCCAGAAAAGCTGGGGCTGCCTCTGGATCCCTGGCAGTGCCCGAGGCCAGGCTGGACATTGGGATAATGGGAGGAACACAGGGAATGGTGTCCCGCTGGAAAAGTGAGGATTTAAATGGATATTGGGATGGAATTCTTCCCTGTGATGGGCTGGGCTGAAGTTCCCAGAGATGCTGGGGCTGCCCCTGGATGCCTGGCAGTGTCCAAGGTCAGGCTGGAGCAGCCTGGGATGGTGGGAGGTGTCCCTGCCCATGGCAGGGGTGGCACTGGGTGGGTTTGAAGGTCCTTTCCCACCCAAAGCTGGCTGGGATTTGGGATCTGCTGCAGCAGGAGCTGTGCTGAGCCCTCAGCATCCCCAGCTCACTCCAGCTCACTCGATCCAGAGCTGTACCTTAAGAACGATGCATTCCTCTATTAATGTTCCTTATGGGAGACATAATCAGCTTCATTAGGAGTCATTATTATGGGAAAACCCGGGAAAAACCAGCACGTCCAGGGAGGCAGCGTGATCAATTAAAAACCCAGAATATGTGACTGATATTGACAGATGTTTACAGGAACTCACTGGGAGCTCTGGCAGCTCCCAGGGGTGCAGCCCACGCCGTGCCCACAGCCTTCCTGGGACAGCCAGCCCCACACAGAGCTGGGCACTGGTGTGCCCTGGGAGCACCAACAGGGCCACCATCACCCGCTGGCACCGTGTGCAGAGATGTCCCACCATGTCCAGAGATGTTCCACTGCATCCAGAGACATCCCACCATGTCCAGAAATGTCCCACCATGTCCAGAGATCTCCCACTGCATCCAGAGATGTCCCACCATGTCCAGAGATGTCCCACTGCATCCTGAGATGTCTCACCACTGTACCATCACTTCCAGAGATGTCCCACCACGTCCAGAGATATCTCACCACATCCAGAGATGTTCCACTGCATCCAGAGACATCCCACCATGTCCAGAAATGTCCCATCATGTCCAGAGATCTCCCACTGCATCCTGAGATGTCTCACCACTGTACCATCACTTCCAGAGATGTCCCACCACGTCCAGAGATATCTCACCACATCCAGAGATGTTCCACTGCATCCAGAGATATCCCACTGCATCCAGAGACATCCCACCATGTCCAGAACTGTCCCATCATGTCCAGAGATGTCCCACTACATCCAAAAATGTCCCACTACATCCAGAGATGTCCCACTGCATCCAGAGACATCCTACCATGTCCAGAGATGTCCCACCACATCCAAAAATGTCCCACTATGTCCAGAGATCTCCCACTGCATCCAGAGATGTTCCACCACATCCAGAAATATCCCACCACATCCAGAGATGTTCCACTGCATCCAGAGATGTCCCAGTGCATACAGAGATGTTCCACCACATCCAGAGACATTCCACCACATCCAGAGACATTCCACCACATCCAAAAATGTCCCACCATGTCCAGAGATCTCCCACCACATTGAGAGATGTCCCACTGCATCCAGAGACATCCCATCACATCCAGAGATGTCCCACCATATCCAGAGATGTCCCGCTGCATCCAAAAATGTCCCACCAGGTCCAGAGATGTCCCACCACGTCCAGAGATGTCCCACCACGTCTTGAGACGTCCCACTGCATCCAGAGACGTCCCACTGCATCCAGAGATGTCCCACCACTGTACCATCACTTCCAGAGATATCTCACCACATCCAGAGCCATCCCACCACATCCAGAGATGCCCCACCACGTCCAGAGATGTCCCATCACATCCAGAGATGTCCCACCATGTCCAGAGATGTCCCACCACAGGAGATGCTGAGTCCCAGCCCTGCACCCTCACCATGACCCCTCCAGCCACAGCACTCTCACAGCAAACTGTGCAGGAAGATTTGTCTGAAGCCAAAAATAAAGATATTAACTGTTGCAGTCAAAATCTGACTGTTTGGAGCTGATAATCATGATTTTGTTAATTAAATTAAATTAAACGGGTTAATTTGGGGGATTCAAAGCCTCAGACTAACAACCAACAGTGCCCTTTGCTGTCCTGGCAGCCCAGATTTGTTATGGAGCAGCAGGAATGGGCAGATTGGGGCGGATGGACCTTTCAAAGTCACACAAGTTCCAGCAGCAGAGATGGCCAGGAGAGCTGGGCAGCCCCTGGGACACTCCCTGCCCAGCAGCAGGGCAGGCACAGCCCTGGGTGACACCAGCAGCCCCTGGCAGGGTGCAGGACACCCTGGGCTGGGTGCTCTGGTGATTTGGAGCAGTTTTTTGAAGCTCCAGGTCAAACACAGCCCAAGCTCCAGCAGCACCACCCCCTCTGCCGAGGCTGAGCATCCTCACCCGTAAGGCCGGGGAAATTACAGCCTCTGCTTGGTGAGATGATGTTTTTAAGCCTTTACAAACAAGGGCTTGATCTTCCTAAGCAGTTTGGATCCTCTGTGCCACACACACTCGCAGCAGCAGCTGACTGGGCTCGGGGGCTGATCTGGCACAGCAGAGCAGGAGCTGGGCTGGGCAGCACTTCAGGCTGTGGGAGCCACTAAAAGCTTTTCCCAGGGCATCTCTCGGGGTGGGAGCTGAGAGCTGGAATTGAGCAGGACTAATACATCAGCGCTGGCCAGTCGATAGCATTGATTTTGGTGGGACCAGTGCTTCACTCAGTTACAAAGAGTTGTTCCAGGAAGAGCTGGGGAACGGGGAGAGCTCCAGGAATGCCGGAGCCAACAGCTCCTGGGGGAGGATTTCCCCAGTGGTGCCAGAATTACAGGGAGCAGGGAGAAGCCTTGCTCCCTTTTAAACATAACCCCATCATTAACCCCACAGGAATTGTCCCTGCAGGCCCTGGGGGAAAAGGCATGGGGAGCACAGAGATCACCCCAGTTTAACACCGGCAGCTGGGACTGGGAGCGGCTGATTTGTGCTTTAAAGGAAGGAAAACGAAGTGCACGGTAGTGTGGAACTTCAGAAGGAAGCAGAGTCTAAAGAAAGGATATTTTTAGAGTATTTTCTTATAAAAAATCATATGGCAGCAGGAGCAGCGCAGGGATTTTCCCTCTGTACTTGGCCACACCTTAAATGCTGCATCCAGTTCTGGCCCCCCAGGACAAGAAGGACCTGGAGGGGCTGGAGCGTGTCCAGGGCAGGGAACAGAGCTGGGAAAGGGCTGGAGAATTCCTGAGGGAGCTGGGAAGGGGCTGGAGAATTCCTGAGGGAGCTGGGAAAGGGCTGGAGAATCCCTGAGGGAGCTGGAAAAGGGCTGGAGAATCCCTGAGGGAGCTGGGAAGGGGCTGGAGAATTCCTGAGGGAGCTGGGAAGGGGCTGGAGAATTCCTGAGGGAGCTGGGAAGGGGCTGGAGAATTCCTGAGGGAGCTGGGAAGGGGCTGGAGAATTCCTGAGGGAGCTGGGAAGGGGCTGGAGAATTCCTGAGGGAGCTGGGAAGGGGCTGGAGAATTCCTGAGGGAGCTGGGAAGGGGCTGGAGAATCCCTGAGGGAGCTGGGAAGGGGCTGGAGAATTCCTGAGGGAGCTGGGAAGGGGCTCAGGCTGGAGCAAAGGAGGCTCAGGGGGAATTTGTGGCTCTGCACAAGTCCCTGGCAGGAGGGGACAGCCGGGGGGATTTGGGATCTGCTCCCAGGAACAGGGACAGGAGGAGAGGGAACGGGCTCAGGATGCCCAGGGCAGGCTCAGGGGGGACAGCAGCAGGAATTTCCCCATGGAAAGGGAGCTCAGGCCTTGGCAGTGCCCAGGGAGGGTTCAGTGCCCATCCCTGGAGGTGTCCCAGGAATTGCTGGAGGTGGCACTCAGGGCCCTGGGTGGGGACACGGTGGGGATGGGGCACAGGGAGGGATTTTCCAGCCCCAGGGATGCTGAGGCTCCACAGCCCAGGGGCAGATGCAGGTCCAGCCCCTCCCCTGGTACCACACAGAGACCCAGCTCTGTTTCCTCCCTGCAAAGCTGAATTTGAGCACAAGCACCCTGAGCCCACCCCAAGGTCCCCCCAGCCCCGGGGCCTCCTCTCCTCTGAGCAGCAGAAGGTTCTGGCTGCCTCTGAGCCTTCCCAGAGCCCTCTGGTCCATGATCAAATCAAGAGCTACAGTCATTTACATCAGCAAGATGTAATCTCTTAAATAAAGAATTATTGCTTCCTCCTTCAGCAAGGACTTGGGTGAGCTGGGCTGGCTCTCCTCACAGCACTGTGATCTCCCAGCAGGGACTGGCAGTGTTAAAAGCAGGGGAACAGCCAGGAAAATGCTCAGGGAGGTCATGGAACACCAGGCAGAGCGTGCAGGTGCTCCCACAGTGCCTTTAATCCTCTTTTCCTTCAATGCCATCACAGCCTGGTGGGATCTCTGCTCTTACAGGACACCCAGTGAGCTCAGCAAGTCCCAGTTAAACCAGTAACCCAGCAGAGGGACAGCAGCCATCCCCAGGCACTGCAGAAGCAGCAATCCCCGGGCAGGGGGAGATGTGCAGGCTGTGTGTGCTGAGCAGGTGTGTGTCCCATGGCAGGCTGCAGCTGTGACCTCCTGGGGGGCTCTGGGGGTCCCTGTCCCTGTCCCTCAGCACTCAGGACAGCTCAGGGTGCCCTTGCTGAGCCTCCTGTCCACACAGCCTTAAAAATAGCCCAGAGGAGCAGCTGGGCCCTGTGCTGGCAGGGAATGAGGGACAGGCAGAGCTTCTCCTGCCCAGCAGGCTGGGAGCAGCAGCCAGGGATGGGGTGAGCAAACCCAGAATGGTTTGGGTGGGAAAAGACCTTAAAGATCATCCTCAAAATTCCCCCCTGCCATGGCAGGGACACCTCCCACTGTCCCAGCTGCTCCAAACCCCAGTGTCCAGCCTGGCCTTGGATCCAGGGCATCCTGGGGCAGCCACAGGAATCCTCCCAGGGAAGGATTTCCTCCTTACACCTGATCCCAATCTCCCCTCTGGAAGTTTAGGAAGTTCAAACGCTTTCTCTGAGGGCCTGCAGAGCTGAGAGCTTTCAGGGAAGCAGCCAGTAGATGGCAGGGCTGCAAAGCCTGATAACATCCCTGATAATATCCTGATAGTGTCCTGATAACATCCCTGATAATATCCTGGTAGTGTCCCATCCCTGATAACATCCCTGATAACATCCCTGATAACAACCCTGATAACATCCTGATAGTATCCTGATAACATCCCTGATAATATCCCTGATAATATCCTGATAGTATCCCATCCTTGATAACATCCCTGATAACACCCCTGATAACATCCCTGATAGTATCCTGATAACATCCCTGATAACATCCTGATGTCATCCTTGACATCCTGATAGTATCCCATCCCTGATCCCAGCCCATCCCTGATAATATCCTGATAGTATCCCATCCCTGATAACATCCCTGAAAACATCCCTGAAAACATCCCTGATAACATCCTGATAACATCCTGATAACATTCCTGATAATATCCTGATAGTGTCCCATCCCTGATAACATCCCTGAAAACATCCCATCCCTGACAACATCCTGATAGTATCTCATTCCTGATAACATCCCTGATAAAATCCTGATAGTACCCTGATGACATCCCTGGTAACATCTTGATAGTATCCTGATAGTATCCCATCCCTGATAACATCCCTGATAATATCCTGATAGTATCCCATCCTTCATAACATCCCTGATAACATCCCTGATAACATCCCTGATCCCAGTCCCCAGCTCTATCCAGCAGCACGAGGAGACAGAAGGAGCCTGCACTGATATTGGAGCCTGCAAACACCGATATTGGAGCCTGCAAACACCGATATTGGAGCCTGCAAACACTGATATTGGAGCCTGCAAACACTGATGTTGGAGCCTGCAAACACCGATGTTGGAGCCTGCAAACACTGATGTTGGAGCCTGTAAACACCGATATTGGAGCCTGCAAACACTGATGTTGGAGCCTGCAAACACCGATGTTGGAGCCTGCACTGATATTGGAGCCTGCAAACACTGATGTTGGAGCCTGCAAACACCGATGTTTTCATCCTTTAGCCACCCTAACAGGATCTCCTGGGACATCTGCAGGAGATCCTGAGGTCTTAGGGCTGGAGGATTACCCCAAACAACCCGGATCAATCAGGCAGATTCAGTCAAGCCTGAGCTGATTTTCAAAAGCAAATCAAGTGGAGCCTCTCAAAGTGCAGATAATTTCTCTGCAGTGATATCCAGCTCATTTCAGGCATCAGACAATTTAGGGATATTGCCATCAAGACATGAGTGAAGTGGTAAAGAAAGCTTGTGCTGGTGCCTGCTTCCAGTCCCACAGAAAATAAATATCCTTTTCCCTATTTTCATTATCTTTTCAGAAAAATAAATTCAATATTTCCCCCAGCGCTGGTCACACACCTCCTTCACAGCTTGGCTCCCACATTAATGCCCACAAAACCATTTTTAAACAATACAGGAATTTTAAATATCACCTTACAGGAGGAATAACCAGAGCTGCTCACTCCTGGCTGAGCTGGTGACGCTCCTGGGTGCAGGATCCATCCCACATCTGCTGTGCCTGAGGACACACTGAACCCCAGGATTTCAGCACATCTCTCCACCAGCAGCTCCACTAATTGTACTTTTATATTTAACCAACTTTAAGAGCTCCAGGAAAATCTTATTTTGATCTGAATGGCATTTCTAATGCTACTTTTAGTCAATAGAGTTGATTTCTGTATCCACTCATCTGATGTCAGCACGGTGATTTATTTCACTCCACATTCCCCAATCCCTGAGTGGAAGCAGCTCCTTTTTCCCTCTTTCCCAAAGGATCTGCAGCAGGTTCAGTGTCCCAGCTGCTGCCCTGGGCTCTCTGCACTGCTGGGCTCTGCCCAAAAACACCCACAATGGGCACTTGGGGGTTCTTGCCAAGCCCACAAAAGAGATTTCTTGATTTTGGCCTCATCACCGTGGAATTCTAGCCCTAAGTTCACATCCCTGAGGGATTCCAGCTGTAAATGCAGATCTCACTCTGGATTTGTGGGCACAGCCTGGGACAAACCCTGCAGGGCCCTGCCATGGGATGCTCTCCCCACAGCTCTGCTTTTTATTTTTATTTTTCTTTATTTTTTTAAAAAATATTTTAAAATATTTTTTTAAATTTTTTATTTTTAATATTTTTTATAATATTTCTATTTTAAAAAAATTAAAAACATTTAAGAGGAAAAAAGTAGCAGCAATTTGCTTCCTGATCTCCCTGCTTCCCTTACCTTTTTTTTGTGCATTAATCCACATTGAACCTCTGGACTTTGGCAACTTTTAAGTACTCAGGGAGGGTTTTACCCCATTTTGGGAGGGCTGGCTGTGCCAGACAGATCCAGGCACCCCAAAACCCTCCCTGGGCTTTCCAGCAGGCCCCTCCCAGCTTCATATCAGCCTCAAAAATAATAAATTAGAGGGCATTAACTGAAATGTGGCTCATTACTGCACACACATGGGCTGCTCTCCTCAGAGCCAGCAATGGCAGCTCACACCAGGTCTCACCACTCAAATGAAATCCAAATTAAAGAGACTTTTCACGCTCTCAGACACTCACATCAAGCTGCCCACATCACCTGGGGCATGAACCTGCAGGTGCTCCCCCCACTGCTCCCAAAAAGGGTCTCCCCCACCTCAGAGGGGATGGGAGGGATAAAACCATCCTCAAATAAACCAGAACTCGGACTCCCTGCACACACCACAAAGCTCAGAGGTTGTGGTGAGTTTCAAACACCCAAAGCTGATGCTCCAAAGTTTGATTTACTCCGAGGAGCCCAGCAGATCCCCAGACACCTCCCAGGACATGGAAACTCCTCCTGAGCAGCCAGCCCTGGATCCTCACACACAGAGGCTTCTCCACCTGCCCAGCTGCTCCTGGGCACCAGGGAACCCTGCTGGGGCAATCCCAAAAAGAATCGGCCAGGCAGGAT
The DNA here is from genome assembly GCF_030490865.1 of Poecile atricapillus. Classification (NCBI taxonomy): domain Eukaryota; kingdom Metazoa; phylum Chordata; class Aves; order Passeriformes; family Paridae; genus Poecile; species Poecile atricapillus. The sequence goes on along the minus strand of NC_081254.1, from coordinate 37,347,639 downwards.
CCCCCATGAGCCCTGGCTGGGATTATTGTCCCCTCTGGGCAAACCCTGCTGGGGCAATCCCAAAAAGAATCGGCCAGGCAGGATCCCCCATGAGCCCTGGCTGGAGTTATTGTCCCTCTGGGCAAACCCTGCTGGGGCAATCCCAAAAAGAATCGGCCAGGCAGGATCCCCCACGAGCCCTGGCTGGAGTTATTGTCCCCTCTGGGCAAACCCTGCTGGGGCAATCCCAGAAAGAATCGGCCAGGCAGGATCCCCCATGAGCCCTGGCTGGAGTTATTGTCCCCTCTGGGCAAACCCTGCTGGGGCAATCCCAGAAAGAATCGGCCAGGCAGGATCCCCCATGAGCCCTGGCTGGAGTTATTGTCCCCTCTGGGCAAACCCTGCTGCTGCAGCCATGAGCAGAGCCTGGCACAGCCCTGCTGGCCCTGCCCCGCTGCAGGGACCCAAACCCGCCTCATTTACACCCAATCCAGCCCTCCAGCCCCCAGGGTGGGGATCTGGGGGGGTTCACAGCTGGGGACACCGAGAGATCCCAGAAATGATCAGGCTGGAAAAGCCCAGCAAGGGGATGGAGCCCAACATCCCCAGCGCTGCCCAGGCCACCCCTGACCACCTCCCCAAGAGCCACATCCACAGGGATGGGAAATCCCTCCAGGGATGGGCACTCCAACCCTCCCTGGGCAGCTGTGCCAGGGCTGGACAACAAGGAATTTCCCCAAGATTTAATTTAAACTTCCCCTGGTACAACTTGAGGCCGTTTCCTCTTGTCCTGCCTTGTGAGGAGAGACCAAAACCCAGCCAGACCCTCCTTGCAGGGAGTGTCCGAGCTCAGGAATCCTCCTTGGTGGCTCCCAGGTGGGCTGGGGGCTCCTGGGCGTTCCTGGGTCCCAGCCTTGTGCTCAGGGGGCACTTACAGAGTCCTCTTAAATGGATAAACACAGTAATTCCAGCTTTTGATTGAAGTATTGTTCCTTCTAAGCTGGGATCTCATCTGCCCAAGCTCGGGCACTCAGCAGCTCCTCTGCTTTGTGTTTGGATGCAAAATCCACCAGGAATTCCCTGAGCAGCAAATCCCAGTGGCCAGGGCAGCGAGAGCACAGGGTCCAGCAGCGAGCAGTGAAGAGCTGCTATAGAAAATAAAGAGAGAATCTCATCAGCAGGAATAATTAATCGCTGGCAACAACTTACCCAGGGTTGTTGTGCATTCTCCACAACTCAGCTTTTTCAAATCAGTGTTTTAAGTTGTGTCCACATCCAGGGAGGGTTTGGTGAAGGCCTCAGGCTGTTTCATTCCAAGGCTGGGGGCTGGTGGGCTCGGTGTTTTATAGGGATTCACTGAAGCAATCCCAAACCTGTGGAAAAGGCAGCTCCCAGGACTGGAGCATTAAAAGCAATGTGCTGTTCTGTGTAACCAGTGATTATCTGGCACTTAAACAGGAAATCAGATGCTCCTTGCGCTGCTGTGAGTGAGGAGAAGGAACAGGGAAATGGGCGAGGTGAGAGGTGGTTAATGCTGGAATGTTCCCCTGTGCACCACTGCTGGAACCATTCTGGAATATTGCACACAATTCCTGGCATATCCATACAGGAAAATGGCTCAGAAATCCATAATGCTGATGGAAATGTGGCATGAGGGAGTAAAGGATCACTGCCTGCGCCCGTCTGAGGGATGATGAATACCCAGGGAGGGGGGGTTTGTGCAGGTGATCAAACCTGACATAATTGTGAGTGGTGGGATTAGCCCTGTGGAATTCCAGGATTTACCTGGATTTCCAGGAGCTGCAGAGTCTGAGTCCAGGAGCTCTCCTCTTCCAGGGAAACAAATCCATAATTACTGGTCTTGCTGAATATTTGGGGTTGTTTGGAAATACCAGCTTTGAGGGAGAGATCCCAGAATCCCAAAATCCTTCAGGTTGGAAATCAGCTCCAGGATCATCGAGTCCAGCCCTGCCCCATCCCCACCGTGTCCCCAGCCCAGAGCCCTGAGTGCCACCTCCAGCAATTCCTGGGACACCTCCAGGGATGGGCACTGAACCCTCCCTGAGCACTGCCAAGGCCTGAGCTCCCTTTCCATGGGGAAATTCCTGCTGCTGTCCCCCCTGAGCCTGCCCTGGGCATCCTGAGCCCGTTCCCTCTCCTCCTGTCCCTGTTCCTGGGAGCAGATCCCAAATCCCCCCGGCTGTTCCCTCCTGCCAGGGACTTGTGCAGAGCCACAAATTCCCCCTGAGCCTCCTTTGCTCCAGGATGCCAAGGGACAAATAAAGAACACCTTGCAAATCATATTTTTCACCCTCTTGAGTATTGTGTCAAAAAGATGCTAAAAACCACAAATAACTTGAGGAATGTGTGCTGGAGCCTGCCTTGGGAAGCCACCAAACCCTCCCTGCCTGGATCACCCTGATGGAGCAGCCTGGCACTGCCAAAGCTCTCAGAGCCAGAAAATCAGATTTTTTCCCTCCTCTTCTATATCTATTATTTTTCTAATTTGAATTTATTAACACAAGTAAAACCCAGGGCAGGGGAGGGGTCGGTGCCTTGCTCAGGAAGGGATGCAGATGAAGCTGGAGCTGCAGGAGCAGCCTCACAGCCCATCCCAGGCTGGGAAAGGAATCTCCCCTCCACAGCTCTGTTTGACTGGAGCAGTGAGAGGGCAGCTGTAAAAGCTGACAGCTTTATATCTGCCTTTTAAAGACAGGACAGAAGAGTTCCTCAGCCACTCCAATCAATTTTTGCCTCCTTTTTGTGCGTGAAGAGTTCTGGATAAATTGCAGCGAGGTGTTTTAAACTGCTGAATAGCTCCAGGTGAATTTTACAGGTGTCAGCTGCTGTCTATAAACTGTCCAAGAATCTTCTAAAAGGCTGGGAAACAAGAGCAAAATCAGGAGATAAACCTATCACTTGAGAAATAAATAAACAAGTGAAGTGTATTAGCAGTGTTGCTTTTTAGCAGATCCCTGGGATGGAGCACTGCAGGTCACAGACACCTTTTGGCACTGCTAATAATCAGGATGCACTAATGAATTAATGGAAATATCCCCCAAATTCTCATTTTCTCTGGTTTCTGATGTCAGCCTGGCCAGCTTCACTTCTGTGCTGATACACTGAGCATAAAGATTTCTTCTCTTCATTTATTTCATGTTTAAATTTCACAGCTATTACACTACAATAAAAGCAATAAATAATAAATAAGCTCTTACCTACTTCACTCCTAATTTCTAGAAGTCCAACAGATAAAAATCTGAGCCTTATTAAAACTGAGCTCCTGATGGTGAACTAAATTCAAGCAGCAAAACACAGATTCTGCTTGCTAGAAAAACAGATTGTGGATATAATTCCACCCAAAAGAAAGCAGAGAAAATAAAATCCATTATTTAGTGAGTTCAAACCGTACCTGGGCAGGTCTCTGAGGCGCTGACACCTGGGATCACCCGTTTTACCTCAAAAGAAACCGAGGCCTGCATCGGTTTTTATCTCCTTCCCTGCTTTATGTGCTATTTGTGTTCAGCCAAAGTTCATTTCTTCCCAAAGCTGCTCAAACAGGAATTCCAGCCCTCTCCATAATTTATGGATAAGGATACAGAAGGGAAGGAAATGGGCTTTGGAATCCTGGGGTCCACCTGGGCTCCTCTCTGCTTTGGGATCTGCCTGCAGGACGTGCCCAGGGATGCAGCAGGGGAGGGATGGGGTGTCCCAGGCCTGGGATCCCCCAGCTCAGGCAAGATCCAGAGCTGGGGTGAAGAGCAGGGAGCAGGAGCAGGGAAAGGAAGGATTTCCTCAGCACTGCCCCCATTTTGATGGACATCCAGTGGAAAGGGTCCCTCCCTGCCCGTGTGGTTGGAGGATCCTGAAGGTCATTCCCAAGCCAAAGCAGTGTGTGATTCCAGGATTGATTCTGGGATACAAACTTCCCCAAACCCTCCTCCAATTTCCACTCTCATGCCAAGAGCTCACAATCAATTCTCCCTCGTGGGCACATCCCTGGCTCCTGTTGGATATCAAGACACCTCTGGCTGCAAGCCAGCATTTCATATAATATTTAATATTTCAATACCTATTTCATTTCCTATCTCATTCCTCAGGAATATTCACAATATTTTACCTGGTGACTTCCTTAGTTCATACTTCACGTGCAGCTCAACGGGAGCTGAGTTACTCAACTCAGTTCCAGGCTGGGAAAAGACTGGTTTATATTTATTATTCTCATCCTTTGCCAGGACAGGGACACGGGAAGTGCCGTAATTGAAGCAGATAACTCCGACTTTCTCTCCCTGCGAGCGCATTGTCATGCACATACATCTTGATTAGATCATTTGCCTCGTGAAAGGGAAGCATTTTTGTGCCGTGGTGTCTCAGATAATTTCCAGCCGAGTCTGCCGGTGGAGTTCTCCGCTAGCAACATTTAAATTCGATATTCTTCTGGCTGCTGTTTATTTTTCCCGAGCGCTCACGTTCTCCTCTCTCATTCCACCTGTCTCCATCAGCAGGTCGCAGCACTTCGCACGGGCAGTCAGGCCTGGAGGCGAATATTCCCTGATTTCTCCTGGAATTCCTGGGAGCGAGTGGGAAGCTCCGCACCCCCCAGAGCCCCCCCGGGCTGGGTTTTTGGGGTTTTTTTCCTCTCTCGAGCTGGCGGTCACACGAGGAATGAGCTCCCCGAGCCGGGATCGCGACCCCTGCGCAAGGACAGATCCTGCAGGAATCAGCCCAGCTCCTTCCCAGCAAAGCCTTTCACCCCCACCCCGAGCTCTAAAGGCTGCAGCACAACCCACATCTCTTCTCTCTTCTCCGAGGAGCACGTGAAAAACACGGGGTGCTTTGGAATGTTTAAAAAGTGAGTTGGTGACAGGAGGAGAGGGGCACAGCTGGGTTCCAAGCCTCAAAGCTCTTCTGAGAGGTGGGACAAAAACGGGGAGGGGGAGATTTTGGGGAGAGCATCCCCTGCAGCTTCGGGAACATCACGAGCTCTGGAGGAATCTGCTGGATAAATTCCTTGTGGACATGGATTTGTCTCAGAAAGACACCACCTCAGCCTCCGTGCTAAAGGGGGTAGCTGTAAATGCGAGTTCCCGCTGTTTGCGAGCAGAACGCTCCCGGGTTTGTGGGAAGGTGTCGGGCTGGGCTCGGGCCTGGAGCACCCGGCTCTTCCTGGCTCTGCCTCCTGATTTCATCCTGCACACTCCACAGAGCCCACAGAGACATTTTATCCTTTCCAGTCAGGAGCACTTTTTAAAATGTGTGCGTCTTCCACAATTTTCCAGATATTTATGCAAACTGAACGGCCCAGCCCATGCACTCAGGATGTTGTAAAACAAAGTCCAAATCCCCCGTGGGACCTTCTAAGACCCGTTTGGACGATTCCTGCCGGGTCCCCGGGCCTCGGGGCCGCCCTCCCAGCCCCAGCCCAGGCGTGGAGCCCCTTCCCCAAGCCCTGGGCTGAGGCAGCTCCGTCCCTGCTGCTCCATCCCTGTGGTGGGGATGACACGGGGGAGCAGGACCGGAGTTGTGCTGTCTTTTCTAGGGCTGGCCCCAACTTTGCCCACCTGCAGCACATCTGGGCAGCTGTTTGCCAGGGGCTTAAGCAGCAGCTGAGCTTGTCTGTGGGTGAACACAGCAGAAATAAGCCCGTGAGGTTGCCCTGACCAGAGGCAGCCCAGTGGTGGTCGCCTGTTCATGGGGCTGCCCTGCCCGTGGTCACTGTCCCCCTGCCCAGCCCAGCCAGGGCTCTGCCGTGCTCCTCACACCTCAGCCAGGTTCCTGCCCCTCTCCCAGCTGCTAAAACCCTCCATTGTACAAATTAAACCCAAACCAGAGAGTAGCTGCCGTCAGAACAAACCCGGGGGTGAATGCTCCCTGACTTTATAACCAAGGCCAGCACTGATAGGTTTATTTTGTATAAATGTAGCTCCAGTCCTAAACCCGGGCTTCACTTCCCTGCAGGAGTCTGCTTGACTTGGAAACCGCTACCTTTTTTTTTTTTTTTTCTTTTTTTTTTTTTTTTTTCTAAATACCTTCACATCTTGTAGCTGCACATCCCTCACAGAGCTGCTGGAGCTCTAGGAAGTATCCGTGGTAGCAGAGAGCTCGCTAAAGATCTCAGCAGTTATCCCTCCTCGAGGATTAACCAATGCTGCGGGAGTTCCTGGGCTAAAGTGGGAGAGGGAGGGGAAGGAAGAGCAGAAATAAACAAAATAAAATCTCTCGCAGCCAGTCGCGTTCTTTGCGCATCGCCGGCTCGGCCGCCCGCGCTTCGAGTCCAGGTGCGAAGCGGCCGGGAAGTTCTGGGACCCCAGTGCCGCCAGTACCGCCCCAGTATGGTCCAGGAGGAGCGCGCTGGGCATCGGCTCCGGCCGGAGAGAGGGAATTAAAAGAGTTGGGAAGATGTGAGCGGCGCCTCGGCGGCAGGCGGTGTCCCGCGGAGCCAGGAGCGGTGAGTTCCCTGCCGGGACGTTCCCGGGGGTCGCATCCCCTCGGGACAAACTGTTGCGTGTCTGGAGCGCAGCGCTGCGCGCCCGCGGGGCCGGGCGGGCTCTGCGCGGTCCCTGCGCGGGATGCGGGAGGGGAACCCGCGGCGTCCCGGGACGGAGCGGCCCGGGCCGGGCTCGGGGCTCGGGGCTCGCCCCCCCTGCGCTCCCCCCGGGGCCGCTCCGCCGATTCCGCCCCCGCGGGCGCCCCGCGCCTCCCGCCCGCCCCCGGGCAGCGGAGAGAGCGAGGGGGGGGCGCTTGCGCACTGCTGAGCACCGCGGGGCCCCCCCGCACCGCACCGCACCGCGGCCGGGTGCGCCGGCCGACAAGTCTATTAAAGCGAGGGGAGCTCCGCACTCTCCGCCCTGCGCGTCCCCCTCCGCCGTGCGCGCTGCCCTCCGCGCCCCCGCCACCCCCGCGCAAGGTAAGCGGCCGCCCCCGCGCGGGGCTGCGGGAACGGGGGCGGGCGGGGGGCGCTCCCGGCAGAGCCCCCGCTTACCTGGGCCGGGCCGGGAGCCGCCGGCCGCGGTTCTGCGCGCAAGCTGCGCGTTCCGGAGTCCGTCCCGCCGCGCGGGGGCTCGGCGGCGCAGATTTGCGCGCAAATAGCGCGGAGGGGATGCTGCGCCGCCCTGCGCGGGGGCTCGGAGCCGCGGAAAGGTCTCCGGGGCTTTTTTCCCCCCCTCCCGAGCGCGGAAGGGGAGAGCCGAGCTCTGCCGGAGCCGCCGCGCCGAGGTGGCCGGGCTAAAAGGCAGAAAGCAATTAAAACTCCTCCTTTCGGATTAACAACCAAAAATTGATCGATCTGTCAGGAATACTGTTGATTTATGAAAGGTGCTTATTTCCTTGGTATGGAGAATTTTATGTTCTCTAGGTGAAACTGAGTTCACCCAGCTCCAGAGTAGATTGATGTTTTAATAAAAATAAATAAAGGGAAAAAGCTCGCCCGGTCTTTGGGGACATCAACTCTCAAATCGCGGAGTTAGACTAACAAATCAAATCGCATTATCTTTAGATTTCACATCTTTTAATCCGAAAAGAAAAAAAAAAACAAAAAACCCAACAATTAATTATATTAAAAAATAGCGGGCAGCGCCGCAACCTTTATCACCGCAAAGTTTTAATATGAAGTTAAAAACAAAAACAAAAACAAAAAAATTAAAAAGTTGAAATAACAAATAATCGATGGTCGCTGGCGGATCGCGCGGGGGGAGCGGGAGGCGGCGGGGCCGGGGGCGCGGAGCGCGGCCGCCCGCGCAGTGTCCTGTAGATGGCACACGGTCCCCACGCTACAGAGCCGCGGCGGCGGCGAGAGGGGATCTGCGAGGGAAGCGGCCATCCCAGCACTTGTTGTTTACCCACACCGGGGCGTTGGGAAATTCATTGCAAATTCAAGCCCGAGGGGTGCGCGGGGAGCTCCCCGCTCTCCCTCCGCCCGCGGCCGCGGGATTTGCCCGCCCGGCGGGATGGGGAGCGCGGTTTGCGGGGTGATGTCGGGGGAGCGGCCCGGGGGGCCCCGGCCGGGCCGGGCACCCCGACACGTTTGTCTTTGCAATGTAAATCGCGGCGGGACAAATTGCTTATTAACAGTCGGGAAGAAGCGGCGGTTTCCTTCTTTCTTCTTTTCTTTCCCTGTTTTCATTCCGGCATGGCCCCCAGCTACGCTCGGGGCAGCCTCACCGCCCAGCAGTTTTCCCTTCATTTCAATATCCTAAAGAAAATGCAAATCACCACGCTGTGGCCTTTTTAAAAAGTTAAATTAGCAACAGCTTTAAGTGACTCCATTAGCATGGAAAACATACAAATGTTTAATGTGGGAATAGCCCGGCTTTTGGAGCTGTGCGAGCGCGGCGAGGCGGTGGGCTGGCGCCGAGCCCAGCTCGGGGGTCCCCCGGTGCAGCACCCCGGGACCCGCACGGGGCCCAGGGGCCGGGGGAGGCTCCAGCCGGGCTCCCCGCAGCTCCCCGCGCCGCCGCTCCGCTCGGGAGCCTTTGATTATTTGCAGGAGCGCCGTGGCTCGCGGGGAAAATGCGGGGCAGCTCGGGGGCGAGGGGACGGGGACCTTCCCCGGGCGTGTGTCCCCCTCGGGATGTCCCTGTCCCGCCCGCCGGGAGCGCTGCGGGGCCCGGGGCTCGGTACCGGGGCCGCGCCCGGGGCTCCCCCGCAGCTCCGCCGTGCGGGAGCGGGCAGCGCTCACCCGGCCCGCCCGGGCTCCTCCGCCGCTCGCCTCGGGGACAAAAGTGCGTGTGACAGCGGCAAGTTTTGCTCCGCCGGTGCTGCGGGGAGAGCGGCCCGTACCCCCGGGCTCGGCCGGTTCCCCGCGGCCGCTCCGGGCGGGAGCCCCGCACCGCGGGTGTTTCCCGTGCGCTGGCCGAGGATGCTCCCGGATCCCTGCAGGGCAGAGCGAGCCCTGACCACGAAAGAGTTAAGGTTTCTATTATTCAGTCGAGGTCTTGTTAGGATGTAATCTGCATTTTCTAACTACTGCGTAATAAAAAGTGAGAAGTTTTGAGACACCTTTCTTGATTATACCTTTGGCGATACTTTAGGTTTTACATTTAATTTGCATTTTGTTCTTAGTGAATATTGAAGTCTTGAGTGGAGGATTGAATTTTATTAGGACATCTGGACTGACAATATCAAATCAGACACCAACGTCCCAAAGCATGCTAAAATTTCAGAGTTAATTAGAACGAAGTGTGTTTAATTAAAGCCAATTATAATATCTGAAATTATCTGATCGATCCTTGTTTGTTCAGTTGGAGTCAGTTTATATTGTTCCCGCCGCACGATGGGACCTGTCCGGCCGCCAGCTCCCCGCGGCCCCGGCTGCGCGTCCGCGCTGCTCCGCGGGGGCGGCGGCTCCTCCGCCTGCGCGGCTCCGGCCGGTCCCAGCCCCTCCCGGGGCCCCGGGGGCAGAGACACCGCGGCCCCGCAACATCCCCGGGCCGCGGCCCCGCATCCCGCGGGGACCGGGAGGGCAGAGCCCGAGCCGCGCCCTCGGGCCGCCGGGAGCCGGGCAGCGCCCGCGGGGAGTTTTTTCCGAGGAAAAGCTCCCGTTGGGCGCACGGCTACCGGGGCTGGCGCTCGGGCACGGCGGAACTTTAAGCCTTTTTTCCTTTTTTTTTTCCCCCCATTTTATTTATTTTATTTTTAAATAACTAATTTTGATGTAACCATATCGGGACGCAGGGCCGCGGGAGCGCGCCGGGGGGAGCGCAGGGCCGAGAACCGGTTTGGGTAAAACAGCGCTGCACCCACAGGGAGTTCCGTGACCCCGAGCCCGAGCCGGCACAGAGCTGCGCAGCCTGGCCGGGAACCGCGCAGGGGCGCGGGAGGTGCGCGGCCGAGGGGACCCGGGGCCACCAGGCAGAGACAGGGACAGGGGCAGGGACAGGGGCAGGGACAGGGACAGGGACAGGGACAGGGACAGGGACAGGGACAGGGACAGGGACAAGCTCCCCGCTCCCCGCACCGAGCCCGCGGTGCCTGCGCGGGCGCGGAGCAGCCGAGCCCCCCGGGCGGCCGGAGCGCAGCGCTGGCCCCGTGCGCTCCGCTGCGGGCCCGGGATGCTCAGGAATGCGGATCCAAGCTCTGAAACGAGCCGGGCGCGGGTGAATCCATCCCGAAAAGCGAGCGCGGGGGTCCCGGCCCTTCCCGCAAGCCCTGCCCGTGCCCGGGGGCCTGGGCTGGCCGAGCAGCCCCAAAGCAGCGGCGGCAGCGCCCCGGCCTCGGCTCCGCTCCGCTGCTGGGCCGCGTTCGGCCTCTGCCCCGGGCCAAGGATGCGCGACCCCCCGCGCAAGGCCCGCGGAGCCGCGTTAATCCGCGCCTACCCGGGAATGAACGGCCCGGAGCAGCGGCCGTACCTGAAAACACACCAAAATACCAATTTTCCCGAAAACACCCATTTCCCCCTCCTGCAGCACGGGAGTTTGTAGAGATTTGCTTCTCTTACACCGGGCATAAATTACGCCCGGTGTAACCCAGCGCGCCGGTAATGAAGGCGCCTTCCAGCAATAAAATTGAAATACGGACCTTGGCGAGCTGCGGGGACCCGGCCGAGCCCCCCGAGAGCAGGGCCGGGGCCGCCGCTCCCTGCTCCCACCGCAACTTCCCGCTGGGAAAGTTTGTGCGGTGGCAAACCCGGAGCTGGGCTCGGCCCACGGCCGAGGAAATCGCGAAATTACCAAAATCACGCTCTCCAACTTGGGTGATTTAAACCGTGAAATGAGAAATAAATAAGAAATAATAATAAAGAGGAAAAAAAAAAAAAAGTGAAATGATTGAGATAATAGTCCCGAGGGGATTGTCCCGAGAGGGGGGAAAAAAAAAATAAAAGAATGAAGTTTGGGGCAATACTCGCAGGTCGGTGGGAACAAGGGTATGGCTTTGGAGCCCCGCAGAGCGCGGGGTTCCGTGTGCGGGGCTGGGGGACGCGGTGCGGGGCGGTGCGGGGGGCGCGGAGCGGGGCAGGGCCGGGGGACAGCTGGGCTGCGGCCATCTGAGCGGCTCCGCCGTGACATCTGGGAGCCCGCTGGTGTGTGGCACGCGCATCGCTTGATGTCGCTATTTAAATGCAAATTTGCGGGGGGATCACTGAAGCCTCACCCCGTAAATTCACACAAAAGGGAGACTTGGCGCCGGAGGAGGAGGAGGAGGAGGTGGAAAAGGAGGAGGAGGAGGAGGGCCGCGGAGCCGGGAGGGCTCGGGCCGCCCCCCGCAGCCGCGCACACCCCCTGCCCGCCCGGCCCCGCTCCGCTCCGGCCGCCCCGCGCAAGGTGCGCTGAGCCCGGGGCCGCGCTCCCGCTGCCCGGAGCGGGGCTGGGGAACCGGGGCTGGGGGAACCGGGGCTGCGGGAACCGGGGCTGCGGGAACCGGGGCTCCCCTCCATCCCTCCCGGGCAGGCAGAGCAGCGCCCCGCGGGATGCCGGCCTGGGAGCGGTGCGGGGCGCTGCGGGCAGCAGCCCGGGCGGGCTCCCGGCAGCTCCAGCCAGGCAGAGTGACACAAAACAACAACAAAAAAAAAGATAAAGTTGGTGAATGATAAAGACCGTATTTTCCACGCTTTGGGTGCAGGACCAGATGATCTAGAAAATGAGCTGAAATAGATTCAGGCTCAGAGCCTGTTGTGAGGAGCAGCTGATTCCCCCATTCCTGGCCAGATGGCTTCTGAACACAGATTTGCATTCATTTTCGCTTAATATCGTCCAAAATAGTGGGGCAGCTGCATTTGTTGTCAAAAAGGTTTAAAACTCCCTTTCTTTCTGGGGCAGGATCGTTACCTTATGTGATGGGCTTATGGAACTTTTTTTTTTTTTTTTTTTCTCCCCTCCTTAGTCAACAGTATCAGATTTAAAAGGATTTGTTTTAAAACCTTCTAATTTGGTAATCAGATTTAAATCGCCTTGGCGCGTGTAATCTGAATTAAAGATACTGTAAATGATTTTAAGCTTTCGTTAGCGGAGGGGAAGCACCAAGTTCGGCGTTGTTCATTTGTGGAAATATCTTGCAATAATAGCGGTGTTTGGGGGTATTTTTTACTTTATTTTTAGGAGGGAGGATTTTGCGGGCTGGGGGGAGCCGCAGCCCCCGGCGCCCGCTCCAGGTCCCCAAATGTGTCCGTGGCACCTCGAGCTTGGCATTGTTTGGGAACTTTGGTGTCTCTCTGTGCGCGATAAAAGTGTTTGGGTTTGTAATCTGCTCTACTGTACCTCAAAAGCTCCGGGCTGATTATGAATACAGGAATTTTCTTTTAATTTCTCATGAATAGTTTCCATACACTTTGATTTAAGGTTATTAACATTCTATAGACAGTGGCATCTTTAATATGTGGCGATCGCTTCTAAAGACTAATCTCATTACCCTCAAATAGTCATAAAATATGATTTTATTATACTTACGTATTTAATTAGACGGCCAGCAATGTAATGGATTTTGAGATCGGGTAGAGCAACAGCTTTGATAATTCACTTATCTTTGGCAATAGTCATTAACCCCCAACACCAGCAAAATAGATTGCTTTCTAACACATCCCTTTTTTTTTTTTTTTTTTCCCCTCTTTTCCCTCACCCCTTGGAGAAAGGGGATCCTGATAACACAAATCAGACTTTCGATTTTCACCGATTCATTCAGATACGAAAGCCGATTTTCCCCGAGTTCGGGAAATATTAACGCTGGGACGTGGGAAATTCACAAAAAATAAATACCAAAAAATAAAGAAGAGATTAAAAAAAAAAAAAATAGTATAAGGAAGTCGTAGCTCAAGCTGGGCAGAAAAGCCTCATCACTTGAGGAGAAGATATATAGATACAACATGTAAATACATAAAAAAGATCAATATGTATAACACATCAACATATTTGAGAATATCAATACATAAAAATATATATACATATATATAAATATCTATATATAAATATATAAATATAAATATCTCTATAAAAATATATATAATTATATATATATAATTATATATAAATATCTATATAAGTACCTGTATAGATATCTATATATATCTATATATATATATTTATATAAATATCTATATAAATATCTATATAGATATCTATATATAAATATCTATATAAAATATAAATATAAAAATATCAATATATAAGATATCAATATATAAAATATCAATATATAAAATATCAAGATATAAGATATCAATATATAAGATATCAATATATAAAATATCAATATATAAAAGTATCAATATATAAAAATATCAGTATATATAATATATAAATATATCTCGGTACAGAAAAACATATATAAATATATAAAAAGAGACATAAATCTATATTTCTATGGAGATACAGGAACAGAGATGGACAGGGCGGCCGGGGCTGCGTTAGCGTGTGCACACCAAGTGTCAAACACAGGTATCTGTGCCCATGTCCGCTCCGCATTTATAGCGCGCCGATGGCTCGGGGGCTCATCCCACCCTTTGTCCGGCCCCGGCCGCGACCCCTCCGCTGCTGTGGGCAGTGCCGGGGTGGGTGCCCGTGCCCGGAGCGGTGTCGCTGTCACTGTCGCTGTCACTGTCGCTGTCGCTGTCAATGTCGCTGTCGCTGTCGCCGCGGGGGTGGCGGGTTGGGTGGGGGGGGGGTGGGGGGGCACCGTGGCTCGGGCGGGCGCGCCGCCGGACCCCGCGCTCCATATATGGGCGTGGCCACGCCCCTTTCCTGACGTCAGCGATGACGCCACGTCTCCCGCGGCGGCGGGGGCCCGGCTCCCGGGGAAGGGGCGCGCTCCTCGGGGAGGGAGGGCCGGGCTCTGCGCGCCTCCGTCCATTCCGCGAGCCGCCACGGGCCCGCGCCCCGTTCTCCCGTGTGCCCGGCAACACCTCCGCGGTAATCAGGATTTTTTTTTTTTTTTTTTCCCCCCCGTTTATTTGTCTTTTGGAGCAGGAGAGCCTTGCCAGAAAGTGGTCGATTCAGCAGTGTCCTGAAGCTTTTTTTTTTTTGCCGAGCCGGTTTTTACTAGGATGACACCACGTTGAGCGCGTCTGCAAACAACAACAACAAAAAATATTTATTCTTTTTTTCCCCCCCTCCCCCCCTTAAAAAAAAAAAAGCCACCTCGCAGTGTCGCCGGCTGCAGTTTTACTTTTTTTTCCTTTTTTTTTTTTTTTTTTTTTTTTTTTTTTTTTTTTTTAAACCACCAAACTGGAACGCCATCCAACTCGCCGCACAGAAGTACTCAGTAAATTGTTTATGTCGTGCCAATACAGGACAGATTGAAGAAGGAAGCAAGACTTGAACTGGGCTTTTCTCCTACTGATCACAGGGAGTAAAGTCATCTCTTATATTCCAGTCGCCAAGGAGAGAGAGAGAGAGAGAGAGAGAAAATCAAGCAACAACCAACCCACCCCGTATCTGACATTTCCCTCAATTTTAACCCCTTTTGGTTAGGAGCTGGTTTTGCCCAAATTTGTTTTAATGTTTGGGATTCAGGAAAATATACCGAGAGGTGGGACGACCATGAAAGAAGAACCGCTGGGCAGTGGGATGAACCCCGTCCGCTCATGGATGCATACTGCTGGGGTAGTGGATGCTAACACGGCCGCCCAAAGGTACGTCTGCCAAATCCTCTCCCGGCGGTTTTCTCCTCCTGTATTTCTCATCCCGGCCGTAAATCCCCCCCTCCCTTAACTCCCCCCCCGCCCGCCCCGTATCAGTTACAGCCTCCCCGCTCCGCGCCGCTCCGCGCTCCCCGCATCCCCCCGCATCCCCCCGCGGCCGCGGAGCCTGCGCGCCCCTCGCCGCCGCTCTCACCCACGCCTTGTCTTGTTTTCTCCCGCAGCGGCGTGGGGCTGGCTCGGGCACATTTCGAGAAACAGCCGCCTTCCAATCTCAGAAAATCCAATTTTTTCCACTTCGTCTTAGCTCTGTACGACAGGCAGGGACAGCCGGTGGAGATTGAGAGAACAGCTTTTGTGGACTTTGTGGAGAAAGAGAAAGTAAGTCTGCCAGTTATCTTAATTTTTTTTTTTTTTTTAAATTTTTTTTTCAAGAGTAATTGAGTGGAGCAGAGCTCATTCCCAGCACGGCAGCTCTCCCGGCACTCCAGCGGCGCCCACGCCACGTGCGGCTCCCCCCGGTCTCACGGCCGCTCCGAATAGACCCCGGGGTTAAAAACTTAGCCCCGACTTATTTTAAACACCGGCAAAACGGCAAAACATGACATATTTGCACCGAGCTAATGACATCATCAGCGCTCCACACCAGGAAAAAAAAAAAAAAAAAAAAATAATGTGACCGTGGGCTGAATTTCTGCAAAGTGTTAATTCCGAACCGCTTCAGGGACGAGAAAAATGGGCAGCAGGAGGAGGGCGATATTTTTCATGCTAAATGTAATTATTTATCGTTACTTGCAGGAGCCAAACAATGAAAAAACTAACAATGGGATTCATTATAAACTTCAGTTATTGTATAGCAATGGTAAGTTGTCGTTCTCTCATTTTTGAGCGTCCGCGTGCAGCAGGAAAGTCTTGATTTTCCTTACGAGGCCTTTTTTTGGGGGGGAGCAGGGGGATAAAGGATAGAAAGATTTCGAGATTAAAATTACACGCGTGTAAACACGGCTCTTTCCTTGGCATATAAGGAAAACAAAACATAAAGGATCGATAAGTCAATGGTACTTCACATGATTAACCGGTTGGGCTTGAAGTGGAAAGTAAAAAAGGGGATCGATGGCTGCTCGGGCACAGCGGCACTTTTAAGGGACTTTTTTTTTTTTTTTTTTTCCAGTTTTGGGAATTGATGGTGATTATTGGGATGGGGTGAGTGGGCAGAGCGGAGCCGCTGCCCGGCCGAGCCGCTTCCTCGGGCGCGGAAAACCCGCGGGGGCTTCGTTCAGCGCCCGCGGTCCCCGCGAGTTCCCCGGGGGGGGCTGCCTCGGCCACGGACCCCCGAGCCCAGGGGCTCAACAGAACTCCGTCACTGATTCCCGGCTAATTTTTATCATTATTAATTTTTATTAATTTATTTATTTATTTTAGAAAAAAAAAAGAAAAAAAAAAAAAAATTGGGATTTTTCTCCTGCAGCCGGCGCGGGGCCGATCCCTGCCCGCTGCGGTTAATTGCCTGACCTCATCCTTTCCTTGTGGGATTGGGGGGGTTCTCTCCCGAAATCCTGATCGGAACGTGGCTGTGCTTTCCCTCCGCAGGAGTTAGGACAGAGCAGGACCTGTACGTTCGGCTAATAGACTCCATGACCAAACAGGTGAGAAACTTTACGCTTTTCTTACCACGCGACTTCCTAAGTTTGTATTTTGTCCTTGCTCGGAAAGGTGGGGGGCGAGCAATCCGCCGGAGCGCGCCTACTTTTAATTGTTCTGAGCCAGTAAATCAGGTAGCTGCTGACTGAGATCCCGATTTTACCGGAGGATATTTGGGAAAGCCAAAAAGGTGTGTTGTTGTTCTTCGAGGCAGCGTTGAGATCATTCAGTGGTGTGTGTGGCATCGAGGACAACGTCATGGGAACAGATGTTTGATATAATTAATTTAGTGAGGGAAAAAGGAAAGGGGAGAAAAAAAAAATCCCACCGAGTTACTCAGATTTATTTTTAAATGCACTTTTTCCCCCTCTGTAACTTTTTTTATTTTTTTTTTTTTTGGCGATATTTTTTCCTCGGTGAGGAAAGGGCAGCCCCTTCCTCACACTCCAAAACTGGCCGGGATTAGTCCTTTTTTCTTTTATAACGCAACCATCCAGTAACGCGAGACGTTTATTTGGATTTAAAAGTTAAATGTGCTGAGGTGAAAAGTCATCTTGTTCTCCTCTAGTCCATATTCACCTCTCAGCCCCCCATCTCCATAATTCAAACTCCATGCTCCAGGGGTCACCCAAACCCGTCCATTTCCCTGAGATCAGCTTCTGTTTCTTCCTCAAACCTCTGTCATACCTTGTAAATAGCATAATTACAAGCAGTTGCTTATTAAATTATTTAACCTGTCTTGGTCAACTTTTCCGATGATAACTACACGTTATCAGCGTTGCACCGCAGCAATTACAGACACAGAGCTTGGGATTTAATCAACTTTATTTATTTTTTCATTATTTTT
>NC_081254.1:37318109-37325609 GCF_030490865.1 Poecile atricapillus | reverse complement strand
TTTGCTGTCCAGTGCCTGAAAAATTAAACCTGGAAAACTCCCTGAGTTAAGCCTAAAGAAATATGCACCACCAGTGGAGAGCAATGCTAATGTTTAACTAGCTGAAATAGCTGTTTGCTTAGTGGGGAATGTGAGGTATCTGACAGAAGGGACATCTCTCTTATTAGTAATCAAATAGGGCTGACCAGTTGTTGCCATCACTCTGGGATTGTGTCAGGCAATTGAGAACAAGTTCACCACTTTATAGAAGTCCAAGTACAAAAAAATCAATATAATTATATTTGTCTTTAGCGTTTTAGCTATGGAAATCATATCGTGCTGGGTTGTTGCCTCGCGAGCTGGATTTATTTCTGCTTTATTGGCTAAAAAATAGTTGGAAGTGGAGGAATCTTGGCGGCGTAGTAAATGCAAGGCAGCGTGTTACAGCTTTTATTATTGGATTAGGGGCATGTTCATTGTGCAGAGTTCTTTTTGGAGAGATGTGTGACTTTTGCAGATGTAAATGGTGAATTGCATTAAAGTGTGACTGCAGCAGAACGCGAGGAAAATTAACCAGGAATGAAAATTAGAATAATATTTTGCTTTTCTGTGCTCGGTCGGACTCTGATTCAGAGCTGGGGAGCCTTTCATGCCTCTGGAGTGTCCACTGCAAAATGCACGAGGAATTGATGTTTGTGATCCTTGCACGTGCCAAAACATGGCAAAACATCACCTTTTTAGGGATTCTGATGGTATTTCCATAATAACATCCTGGAGTTGCTGTGAGATCATTCATATCCGTCGTGTGAAGGGTGATCCTGGCAAAACTGAGCCAAGCTACCCAGCACCAGTGCTTTTATACCTCCCCCAAACTATCAGAACTATGGGATCATTTGATATTCCAGCAGCATGAGAAGAGATAAAAAAAAAAAAATCAGAAAACATTTGGTTAATGGGTTTATCATGTTTATTTGAATAAGGAAGATTGAAACTCCATTTATGCCTAGCATAAATGCTTTAGTGATCTTAATTATTGATGAAAAATCTGCTGTGCTTCTAAATTTAAAGACAGGACAATTTTATGGCAATTTTAATCACCTTCTGCATTAGGAATTTTCAAGATTTGGGCTTTAAGGGGATGGCGTGGATTTTAGCCTCCTAAAGAGAGTTGTCACTTCTCATGTCAGAGGATGTGGAGGCCGGAGCGGGGTTTCTGAAGGACTGTGGGATGTGATGCCTGCTCCGAGCAGATCCCAGCAAACGTGGGAGGGCAGCGTGGCCGGGAGGAAGCGTTCCCTGGCCCTCTGGAGCCGCTGGGGTGGATTTGAAATCCCCCACATTCACGTTGGCTCGACCCATGTGCTCGGGGTCTGGTGCCTAAATTTGTTGTCAGGGTTGGATTTCAGGCTTGCATTTCCCTCTTGAGCATCACGGAACAACCTTTCCCCGTCACATCTGGGGGTCAATTTACAGTTTCCCATAGGAAGTGGAGTTGCTTGGGCAGTTGGCTTAAGGAAAAAAAAATAAAAAAAGAATTATATCCAATATGCTCCGCTAGATCCTTTTGTCCTTTGGATACATTTAGCAGCTTTCGACCAGATAAGGCATATTTGTCCTCAGGATATGAACCAATAATTCAATCCTGAATTGAGATCTATGGCCACCCATTTCTTCCAGCCCACACTAGGAGACTCCGCAATAGTCGGAATTGTTCATGCACCGGGATTAAAAAAACCCAAAAAAACAGAAGGGAAAAACCCTCTTATGCACCTCAGGAGTAATAATTTATTAGCAGCGCTGATATTTTAAGTAAACTTGTGTAATTCTATGTTTGAATCCTGCAGTGGGCTGGAAACGTAAAAGCCAAACCCGAGGCCTTGGAAGCGGTTTTTGGTGTCGGGAGCCTCCGCGACCTTTTAATTCACTGGGAATTTTTATTTACGTCGCCTGGATGTTTCTCACGGAGCATGGCTGAGCGGGGAGGCTTTTATTACTGTACACATTTAAGTATCTGCTGGCATTTCGGGGCTGTTCCTCCAGCACAGTACCTCACGTGTTAAAGAACAAACCCACCGTAAATTGCAGCGCAGTCAGTAAAAAGATGCCACAGAAAAAGTGTCCCTGGGAAATTAGATTGACCCAAAGAAAAGCAAATAAAAGAAAGGAAAAGGCCCATATTTTCTTTGCGGTGTTGCTGAAAAGGATGGGAGTATCATTTTCATAGTGGAATAATGTTTTCTGGGAAAACACAAAAGCAGATGTTCCTCATTAGGAACACCCATTGTCTACATATCACAACTATGAACAGATAAATCTCTCCTATTTCACCCATACATTCCAAGGGCTGTAAATGATTACAGGATGCCGCTGTAACTGCTAAACCAAAACCACACTCTGGCCTAGAAGCGCTCCTCCGTGCCACCAGCAGATATTCCACTGGGGAGGGATGGAAATTCCCGCTCGGAGCCAGCCCCTGAGCTGTCGCTGCCTTCCCGGGGGGGTCCCCGAGGGCCGGGGTCCCGCTGGTGAGCGCTGGGTGCCGGTGGCGGGCGCGGGGAGCCGGGAGCGCTGGCGGAGCACGGCCAGCGCCTGCTCGGCAGAGGGTTTCCAGATGGTGCCATCACAGCCCTACTGCTCGCTGGCATCTCCGTGGGCAGTAAATACCCCCCTCCCCAATAAATCTGGCATTATTCTATAGAGTTTAGGAGACTTATCATTCCAAGTGTGTCCTACTTTCCTGTATGGGAGCCAGACATCTGCTTATCCCATTTCTTTCATACGGAGTTTGGAATAGCTGTAGTTTGGGAGAATAAAAAGTTTTGTCATATTTAACAGCTGTTACAAAATTTCAATCCCGTAGGCTCTTAAAATACCTTTTGCCTGACCTCAGATTTGGGACATAATTGACATTGCTGGTAGCCACCCCCCTTAACCTTTCCCTGGCTGTAATTTCAGATTATTTTCCCTAAATGACTTGGCTGCTCACGCTGGTTTGGGGGTTTTTTTTGTTTAATTTTTTTCTTTTTTTTTTTCTTTTTTTTTTTTTTTTCCTGCCGGCTCGCCGGTGCAGCGCTTTAATTCCTCCCTACTCCAAGTTTACACCTTCGGCAGGGTGGCGGCTGGGGGGCGAGGGGGGATTTTTTTCGTCAGCAGCGTTTCCTTTCACTTCCCGTCACAAAGGTGAGAGCCGCTGACCTTTGCTGGCAGTCCCGGCCGCTGAATTATTCATGTGATTGACTTTTTGTCAGTGCACACAGTTGTGCTCTGGGACATTTTATTCATTTACCTCATTTAAAGCGCCTTTCTGCACCTGTTCAAGTATTAATATCATGTAATTTGGGCCTAATGCCGATTTTGCTGAACACTCATTATATTTTTTATTAGCTATATTTCCAAACGATTATGTATGATTATTACCAAGCCTTACAAACAGCAATGGGTTATTCCCTAGACCTTTACATCTTCTTGTCAGGTTGTTTTCAGAAGCAAGGAGGATAAACATTTGACCAGTCCCAATGTTTTTATTCCTACTCCATATCCAACCAGAGAACTTAAAGCTTTTTCCCTTATGGCTTTGCGAAAGCATGATTAAATCCAACTCTGCAGAAGCTGTACAAATGCCAGCATTTATAAGGTCAACGCTTTTGTTAAAAATGCTATGTAAATGAGGATCTGCAAAAAGGGACATTAAATAAAATTAAATTCATTGTCTTCTTTAATGTCATTTACATTTTGGCTAAGCCCTGGCCTGTCAAGGAGGATTTTTAAAATAATTTTAATTACACATCATTTAGGGATCCAAGGTTTTCTATTCAGTAGCATTTGGATAACCTGCAAAATGGTGACTGTTTATTAACTTCTTAAATGACAAGTTGTCATTTCATCTGCATAATGCAATGAAAACAGAGCAGTTTGGTGTCATTTTTTTTTTTTTTTAATTCTTATTTTTCTTTAAGATGTGCACCAAACTGCTGGAAGAACAGACCTTAAAATAGCTCAGCTGCTCTTTTGCTTTCAGCATCCTATTGGCGCTACCAAGTTCAGAGTATATTAAAAAATTACGACTTTCCTGGGTAACCAGTTCTGGAAAAAATTGCCATCAGGAACCCGACATTGATTTTTTTTTCTCCTTAAGAAGGTGGTTTATTGTAGATTAATGGGTTTGGCTGCGAGGGATCTGTTTGCAGACAGGGGTAGCTGGATTGGGGTTTGAGGTGTGCAGGTACAAACACCTCTCACCTGTTCAAGTGAGGACACGGTGCACGCCAGGCCTTCAAAAATACATAAAAACAGAGCAAAAAAAGGCAAATCAAAGTAATTTCTGTAGTTCAGCCCCTCCGAGCTCCCCCACGCCCCAGAACCAAGACTTTGGACGCGCTCCCTTCTCCCTTCTGCTTTCTTTCCCTCGGGTCATCTGAGTCTCGGCATTTCCATCACTCCCTGGTAATCCCCGCTCCTGACCCGAGCGGAGCCCAGGAAATTGTGGGAATACCTGGGATGCTCTGGGAGCGATGGGGACCGGCTCCCAGAGCTTTGTTCCCCAGGAAATCCCAAACGTGCTGGGTGAGACTCCTGCTCCGCTCCCCCGCCCTGTCTAATACCTGATTATTTGAAGCCCAAAGCATTGCACGGCTGTAGGAGGAGGGAATAATAAAATCCCCTGCTTTTGTGAGAGAGGAAAAGGGGGGGAAGGGATTTAAGCAAAGCTGTCAAAAACTATACTCCAGGAGGGACCCTGATACAAACCATCCCGGGCTTCTGCTGCAGCCTTATCAGGTGAAAAGCAAAGATACTGCCAGAGCCTGTAATTTTGTTAGGATGCCTTTGATGAATTGGATTAGGTTATGGAAAAATCTTTCAAACTCAGAGTTCTGGTACGTGAGCTTCCAGGAAGTAAATAATTACTCTCAGACAGCAGATAATTAAAAAAAACAACCTGTGAAACGCAAAGTGGGAGAAATGGGTTTAATAAGGCTCCGTTGGTAACGCGGAGAGGTTTCGGGGGGCCGGGGGTAGGAGCAGCCCCGGTGTTGGGTTACTCGCAGGGCTGAGGAAGGGAGCGCTTTGCCGGCCTGGAGGAGGTGGAAATTCCAGGCCGGGAGGATGGAAATTGTCACCGGGGATGCCAGGGGGTGATTGACATGCGGGGCGAGGGGAAGGGGACGCGGGAGCTGAAGCTGCGCTTGGCAGCCCCGGCGGAGCTGAGGAAAATGAGAGCCATTCACTCGGGTCCCGCTGCCGGCCCAGCAGCTCCGCAGGGCTGTTTATCTTAACAGCAAATCTCGCAAAAACGCTTCTGGTCAAACCTGTACAACGCAACCTTATACTGGCATTATTAATGCCCTGTTAAAATAAAGATGTAACTGGGAAAAAAAAAAAAAAAAAAAAAAAAAAAAGCTGGAGCTGGGGAATTTTACAGGCTGAGGGGCACTCTGGGCTTTATGAGATGTGAGTTTGCTGTTAACTGTTTTGGTTCTTTAATGTTTTAAGCCGAGGAAAACTTGCTGGTTCCTCGGTGTATCAGCTCAGCTCGAACAGAACATAGCTGGCTCCGTTCTAGGTTTTATTTTGCTATTGAACAAACTCTCCTTATTTCCCCAAGATGGAAAATATCCAGAGTGTAAACAGCGTTTGTTTGGGAGAAAGGGAAGGTGTTTGTTCCACAGGGCTTGGAGATTTCCAGGTGGTGGGGCTGGAGGCAAATTATAAAAAACTAATAAATAATAATAATAATAATAATAATAATGATGATTAAAAAATTCCGTCATACTTCCAGCAAAATAAAAGTTTCACAGCCAGCAAAATGACAGGGAGCCCAGGGTGGCGTGGCACCCGTGCCAGGGAGCGAACTGCAGCATCCGCGCGCGGCAGCGGCGGCGAGGACAGCGCCGTGTTTTCCCAATAATTCACTAGGAAATGAGTTTAACATGTGTGGAAAGGAAGGGGCTTACATTTGTGTTGTTGTAAGACATGTAGCATAGGCCCAGCTAGCGGAAGGAGTCGGCTCCAGCTTGTCTCTCGTGAAAGACGAAACACGGTTACACATCTGGTGAGAAAGAGCAGTTCATTTGCCCAGACAGCTCGCTCTGCAGCCGCTGAAAGGAGCTATTTTGACAGAAACAAAGCCATGGGGGCTGGGGCAAGCGATTAGCGGGATCCTGCTCGCTCAAAACTCCTTGGCCTTAATGATAAAGAAATAGAAAAGGAAATAAAGAAACCTGGCCTAAGCCTCCAGCAGTGTTTAAGGAGGCTTTGGGAAAGTAGCAATACAAACAAGGGCTTCCATGTCAAATTCCCGCTGCACTTGGTAAAAGTTTCTAAGGAAAAAAAAGGTTGGAAGAATAGCAGAACAAAAAAATAACCTGGGAGCTGAAGGAGTTATTAAAAAGCAAAGGTCCAGCCTCACTTCTGGGATAAGCTCATTTTCCTGAGACATGTGCAGGAGGAGAAGTTAATTTGGCAGCGTGGAGGGTGTGGTGCTCTCATTTAAAAGGTGAATTCACCACTGAAAATCTTCACCACACACTTGGTTTGTGCCCTGGCCCCGTGGCTGCGCAGAACCTTCTGTTTAGCTGTAAAGCAAACAACGAGCCCTATCAAAAACCCCAATCTGGACAAAAAAAAAAATCCCAATCCTCTCGTTGAAGTGAGGTTATTAATGCACAAAGGAGAGATGTGAGTGCCCTTTCTTTTGAATAACAACCAATAAAATTGAATTGGTCTTGGTATTGTGTGGATTGTCAGGAATGCTCTTTACCAATCCAAATTTGATTAGGATTTCCTCTTTATGTTTGTGCAGTTCTTCTGTGCTTCACGAGATGCTGGTGGGCAGCGAGCTGCCTGTGCTAATCCAAACAGGCTTATTAAGACATGGAGGGATCCATCAGGGGGACTGCAGTGGGGCTGTCCTGCTGGAAACAAACACTTCAGTAGCTGGAGGTACAAAGAGATTTCAGGGAGTGATCCCAGAGTTCTGCTCCAGCCTCTCATTGCTTCCCAGGGTGGTCATGGCTGGATATCTGCTGGTCACCGGGCTCCACAGGGATGAAGGAAACTCAGTGAGAGGAAAAAGCACCAACAAAAGTTTGATTCTTTCCATTGGAGGTTGATTTTAGACCTGGGAAGATGTCCTGGCTTGGGTAGTGCCTGCTCTCTGGGAATTATGCCATCAATACTTCTAGAGATTACTTTTCTCTCTCTCTCTTTTTTTTTTTTTTTCTTTTAAATTCCATAATCCTGAATAACTCTGGGTTTGGTGTGGGAGTTTCTTGCTTCCACTACTTCCAGAAATCCAAGGACAATTTTGCCTTCTTTGATTTGTAGCCACCTTGAGGTTTTTCTCCAGGTTTTGCTCCTACATTCTCATCCTCTGTGTATCCAGGTGCTGGAACAGATCCATCTTTTCTTTAGCAGCATTAACTCCTGGAGTTTCCTTCAGCACCCTCCTTTTTAGTGACTGACTGCTGTAATTTTATCTGTGTCTGTTTTCCAAACCACAGAACTTGGAAATAATGGAGTTTC
>NC_081254.1:37293109-37313109 GCF_030490865.1 Poecile atricapillus | reverse complement strand
TGAGGACAGTGAAGACAGTGGTGTTCCCACTGATCTGATTCATTTTTTAAAGCTGGAGATGCAGAAACATGACCATATAAACTGACCTGGGCTCAGAAAGAGTTAAGGTATTAAAGGCATCTCACATTTAATCACTTTTTATCTCATTACCTGCTATTTTGCTTTTGTGTGTGCAAGTTTTCTGCTCTCTGGGAAGTGATCTAAGTGTGACTTCCACCACTCCTGCTCGTGGAGCTCTAGAGGATGATTCAGCCAGTTGGGTTTCCCTGCTGTCCTTCCTGTGCAGATCAGCACAGAAAAGTAAATTAATTACCTCACGTACCATCTCTGGGATCTTTGGAGAGCTCCTGCAGCTTTTCCAACCCTTTACTTTGACTTGCTCAGGGGGAGCCCATGGCTCCTGCATCACTGTGGAATTTCACCTTCTCCTCAGCCGCTTCCAATCGTTAGTTATAGAATCATGGAATAATTTGTGTTGGAAAGGATCTCAAATCCCATCCATTCTTCGGCCTGGTGGGTCCCTGAGCATTTCCCGGGAGAAGGGAGCTGTGCCTGTGCCGTGGGTGCTGGAGGAGACCCCAGGGGATGCACTGGTGGGTGCTGCTGGGCTGCCCTGGCAAGGTGGCCAGGCTGACTGTCCCCAGCTGATGGCACTTGTGGACACCCATGGTGAGGGTTCCTACCTGTGTGTGCCACCACCAGCCCTGCATCTGGCTGTCAGAGCATCATGGAATGCTTTGGAATGGTCTGGAATTTGGAGTTTGGTTTGGAATGGACCTCAAAACCCATCCTGTTCCAACCCTGGTGCTGTCACGTGTGCATCCACAGACACACCCCTGGACAAGCAAGAGTGGAATTTTATTTGACATGAGCACAACCCTTGGAGGCATCACTTGAGGTCTCCTCTGATATTGTTGGTCAAGCTTGCTCAGGCCACGTCCAAAATCCTTCTCTGAGGGGTCTGTGTGTTTAGGACAGCCTGGGGGGCCCAGCAGAGCCCCAGGGTGTTGTGTGTCCCACCAGCCCTGCCACCCCAACCGGCTTCTGGTCACCCTCCATCCCCTGGGACACACACATCCCACAGGGAATGTTGGATTCCCTCCACACCAAACAGCCCCCATAACCCCAAGAACCCCTCCCAGGGCTCTAACCGAGGAGAGCTGTGGCTCCCCGTGCTGGATTAGGCCCAAAGACAGTAAAACTAAAATTACAAACATAAAATAACTACTTACTGGCACAGCATGGATGTTTTCACACATTCCCTCCTATTCTGAAGACAGTAATGTAACAGAATATGCTTGAACATATGGCAGAATTAACAATTGATCCGGCTTCTGAAGGTGATAGAAAGTTTTATTCTGCGTGCTGCATGCCTGTGTGGGTCATTCCACGAGTGCCTGGGCTGTGAAGTGCGACCTCTCAGGGGTTTTTCACTCTCATTTACACCAAGGGGTGTCTGTGCCCCACCAGCATCCCCACACCTCCTTTGGGGGTCATTTTAACTCCAGAATAATTTTGATTTACAAACCATTGTAACTCCTCCTTGTGGTCTCCCTGCCACAGCTCTTTGCCTGTCGAGCCACGTTGGGTTCAACCTTGGGGTTTTTATTGTGTTTTTCTGCGGTTTCAGGAGAGCTCCCAGTCAGCAAAAAGAGCTCTCCCTTAATTTGCCCTGTTGTGATAAACAACCCTTCTGATTACCTATGATTCCTGTGGTATAATTTTCAGATTACTTGGCTCTCCTGGGCTCTGGTTGTGGAAAGATGCTGCTGGCTTGGCATGACATCATCTGAGCTCCCAAATAATCCCAGCCTTAATTGCCTGCAGGTTTGGATTCGATGTGTTCCACTCTTTAAGGGGTGGATTCCTCCAGCTGACAGCGTGGCACAGAAGTGTAGGGAACCCAATTCATGCTCAAAAAGACAAAGGAGGAGATAGAAAAATAGATGAATAAATGTAAGAGCCAATCCTGGCACCTGTACTCTCCAAGTAAGAGCAACCTTGGAGAAGTGCTGCTTTTTCCAACTTCTTTCCTTGCAGAAACTGTCCCCCTCCAGAAGAAAATGGTGTTAACATAAATATAACTGGAATAAATTGTAGCAGGAAGCAGTTAGCCAAGTTGATGTGTTTGTCCAAAATAAAAGTGCTGTTTAATAAATAACAAGAGCAGCTGGACTGACATTTGCTGCATAACAAGTGTCACTTTTAACTTATGTTAAATGCTTTAGCAGAGTTTTTCCTGGCTTCATTTATTTCTGCTTAGTCAGAGGGGGTTTAATCCTGAACAGCGTATTTAAATCACATTTGCCATTCAACTTCTTCCAGATCAAAAAATACCCCCGTTTAAAAATAATACACTGGATTGATGGAAATGTAATTGTTGGAGGCCTTGAAGAAATACACAAGTTGGCAACTCTTCCCCAAGCCTTTTGTTGTTTCAGAGTTTAGCAGTTAAGAACAACACAAATACATTTTGTTTGTAGTGGGTCACAGGTTCAAAGAGACTTTGAAAAAATAGACTGGGGATAATTGGGTTATCAGATGCAGACACTGCAGGGAATTGAGCATTATCTCTCCCCAGTGTTGGGACTACTGGGTCACTTCCTTCCCTGCCCAGCTCCCCTGTGTCAGCCTGACACAGCCCAGATGGCTGCAAGGGCATTTTACTGGTGGCCACCCCAACCTTCTCCCTTTCCTCACCCTTCCACAGGTTGATTTTACGAGCCATGGCCGTGCTATAAAGCACCTTGCCTCGCTTTCTGCCCAGGGCTGCCCCAGCCTGGAGCTGCTGGGAGGCCCTGGGATGCAGCCCTGGCCCTCCACTGCTGTTCCTCATTTCTGTTAGACAACATCTAACCAAGCTATTGACTTGCACTTTGACACTGCCACTGCTACTGCCTTTGATTGCCCTGTCAATCTCAAAAAAACTCCCTCAAACCAGTGGGAAAACCTGTGATTGTTTAACTTCGTTCTGCATAAGCTTTTTCTGCCCAACACTTGCTGTCCTACTGTAGGTCTGAGAGGACATTTTATATCTCACAGAGCCGGGGGAGAGTGCACTAATAAATTGTAATTAATCCAGTATTTTCTTGGAGATTTTAAGGGGTTTAAGCATCAGCAGATATTACACACTTATCTAAAAGAGTTCTCAGTGGTGCCAGGACAATACATTGGTTTACTCAGGAGGTTGAACATATTTTGAAGATGTCATTTCCTGCTGCATGGCTGGAGTTCTTGGTGTGAGAGCACTCCCAGTTTGTGTTGTTTGAGGAAAAGAACCCTGTCATTGGCATGTTTAGTCTCTAATTAATGCTACCAGGGCCCTGTGTGAGGGGTAGGTGTTGTTCCTTGAGGGTTCAAGCCCCTGGGGGAGGAACCTTTCCTGATACCCAACCTAAACCTCAACAGGTAAAAAAAAATCACCAATGCACTGAATTGATCTGTGCTCTCCAAGTGTAGCCAGGGACATGCTCACAACTGAAGGAAATCATATTTCAGGGAAGTTTTACTTCTCAAATTAAAACATTGGGAAATCCTGCTGCTTGAATCTTTCGCCGTTTGTTTGAAGCAGTACTTTGAATACTTCATTTTCATGTTTGGAATTGTGTTCAAACAGATGAAAATAGCGCTTTAAATCAATTAATCTTTGGTATTTCAGCTCGATACTGAGAATTTATTGGCATCTCCTTTCTTCCTCTCCATCCTGGGTGTTTAATGTGAGCTTGCTTGTTATGCCTACTCCGTAAATTAGCATTATCCCCCCTATATCTGCTTGTTTCTGAAGAATTATTATACAAAGCCTCATTTTAAGGAGGTCAGACCCCTGCATGATGATTTGTTGTTCATGAATCTACTTTGTGCCAGTTTGTGTGTGCATGTGCAATCAGAAGTGACTTGGAGTGAGTGAGATAATAATCATCTGCTGCTGATATGAAGACTTCCTCTATTCGACTCCCATGAATCAGGCTGATTCCAAGTGAATGAGATTTTAATCACCTGTCACCGCCGCCAGCACTTTCTCTATATTTATGATAATTTTTTTTTGTCTTTTTATTGAAATCAGTGTTGACTGAATCGAGTAATCCTGATTAGCAATCTCACTGTATGCAGTCAAGAGTGAAATGCATCAGAGCATTATTGGTACACTGAACATGCTGAAATTGGAATAAAAAAAAAAAGGGCAGGCTAAGTGTGCTGGGGTGTTGGCTGGGCTGGAGGTGAGGGCTGGAAGATGTGAGATTTTCCTAATTGCTCCCCACACTGGGAGGGCTCTGGGGTTGGGAAGTTGTACTAAAACCCCCTAAAAAGCTCTGCTTTTAGTTACACCTCTTGAATCTCAGTGAAGTCATCAGGGTGGCATGCATGGAAATTGGGGCCATTTAGGGCAGCCTTCCCAGGAGGAGGGGTTTTATTTTTCTAAGTTTTGTATATGAATAAATAAATGAATAAATAGATTTAAACAAGGGGAACGATATAACATTCTAACCCTGGGATTTGTCTCACAGTTTTCCACAATTGTTTAGAGTCATAGAACGGTGAGGGTTAATTAATTTATCTTTAGTTATTTAGGGTTATCTTTATATATTTAGGATTTTTTTTCTGAGTTAGCCACAATTGTTTAGAGTCATAGAATGGTGAGGGTTAATTAATTTATCTTTAGTTATTTAGGGTTATCTTTATATATTTAGGATTTTTTTCCTCTTCCTATTTTAGGTACCATGATTTTTACCACGTGGTGTAGGGAACCTTCAGGTCCTTTTTGGTGTGTGACATGTGAAAAATAAGTGCTGTGAAAACCCTTTTTATTTTTAAAAAAGTTTGACTGATGGTTCCCAATGTGCCAGTGTCAGATCTGCAGCAGCTTCTGTGTCCCCTTGTGC
The DNA here is from genome assembly GCF_030490865.1 of Poecile atricapillus. NCBI lineage: Eukaryota > Metazoa > Chordata > Aves > Passeriformes > Paridae > Poecile > Poecile atricapillus. The sequence goes on along the minus strand of NC_081254.1, from coordinate 37,308,229 downwards.
TCCTGTGGGGTTTTTGGAAACCCCAAAAAGGGCTGTGAAACCCCTGTGTGGGGTTTTCTGAAGGAAAACAAGGATGGAAATATCCTGCTGGATGTAATTCTCAGCCTAACTGCACTGCAATTAGAAATCTCAATATTCAATCCAGCCCTCAAATCATATTTTGCTGCATTACAGAGTTATCTCCAGCCTAAGAAATTACATTTCTAATGGTAAGTGCAGGAGTTTTGGACAGGAAAATAGTGCTCCCTAATGTCTGCCCAGGCCTCTTCCCTCAGCAGGGCTGGAGCCCAGGGCTCTCTGTTTATTTATTCCTTACATTGGTTTTTTTTCTGCTTCCTGCTGTTTCTTCCCTTCATTTTGTCCAACTGTGTTCTTTCTTTTCTTCTCCTCATTTCTTATTTTTTAATGCACTTTTAAAAAAGCTCTTCCAAAGCACCTGCCAGCCCCAGCAGCCTCCGCTCCACGTGTGACCCCCCAGCCTTGGCTGTGTCCAGACTCCCTCATTCTCCAGTTCTTCTGCCCAGAATTCCTCTGATTCAGTATTTTTCCATCCTTTCACCTCCTCAACTCTGGATTTTGTTATCTTTGTTCCACTGTTAATATTGTAGCAGTTTTTTTGGTTTTCTCTCACCTCAGTCATCTATTTTCATTCTCACCTGGTCAGTCATAGGCTTCTCCTAAGGATTGTTTTCTTTGCTTGGCCTTGGAATTTTATCTTCCCTGCTCTTGTCCTTCTTTTCCTTGCTGTTCACCCAGTTTGGCCTGGGTTTGGTCCCCTCTCCTTCTTCCTCTGGGTGTCCTTCTCCACCCAAAGAGCCTCAACTCTCAGCCTGCCAGGTGAGTTCCAGCTCTGTCACTGTCCCTGCCTTGTTTTCCTCTGCAGACCTACCTCGGGGCCTTTTTGGCATCTCTCTTTCTGAAGGTTTGCTTTGAAGTGATCTAAATGTGAGCAAAAGCCAGCACCAGCTTCAAAGGTTTGGGGTGAGGCCACTGGTGCCACCCCTGGGCTCTGTCACCCGTGTCACCTGCTGGAGCTGCCATCATTTTCACGCCACAGACAAATTCTTCTCCCTTAATCCCAGCTTCATTTCTTTTCCTTCCAGTCAAGGGAGGAATTCTTATCCTGGGAGTCAGGCTTGCAGCATCCTCCCCTCTCCTGCCCCTTTTCCTCCCTGCTCAGGAGGCAGCAGGAGCCTCAGCTCCCCTCCTGCTCTGACCACAGGAGCCACCGGGGCTCTGCCCTTCCCTGGTGTGGAATACAAATGTTCTCTCAGCCTTTGCAGTTTGCTCACCATATTTATCCCTACAAAGTGTTTGCCTTGCCTTTCCCTCTGCTGTCAGCTGCTTACAGCACCATACAGATCAAGGGGAATCAGCCAAGGCACAACAGTGGCCTCCTCATCATTCCCATGGTGTGAAAAGGAATGATTTGGTCTGGGAGCAGAGGGTGTGGATTCCTGCCCTGAGTGTGGTTCTGTCTCTGGCACCTGGGGAAACAGAAACTGGGGGGGTTGGTGTTCCATGGGCCTGGAGGAAGGGGAGACCTCACAGAGCTGCTTCTGGAAGGGAGGGGAATCTTAAAATCCCAGCCTGGTTTGGGTGGAAGGGACCCCAAATCCCACCCATCCCACCCCAGCCATGGCAGGGACACCTTCCCCTGTCCCAGCTGCTCCAGCCCCAATGTCCAGCCTGGCCTTGGGCACTGCCAGGGATCCAGGGGCAGCCCCAGCTGCTCTGAACAACCTTGTTCCCAAAAAACCCAAACCCCCTGGAGCCCTGCTGTGCTTTCTGCCTGCTCTCTCCTGTCCTTTTAGCTCCTTCTCCTCTTCCACCTCCACGAATTTCTGGTGTTGCTCATTAACTCTCTGTCTTAATTATATTTTTTGATATTTTATGTCAGGGCCTGTCTTCACTAGGAGGCCTTTTCAGAACTCTTAAAACCCTTCTGGTTTCCCCATAAAAGCATCACTGCTGATGGGCACAGCTGTTGTCCCACCCTCCTGCAAATGGATCCCATTTCTGCCAAGCCTTTCACACAAGCAGAAAGGTTGGGGTTGGACCTTGCAGGCCATGGCTGGGACACCCTGCACAGCCCAGGTCCTGTCTGCTGTCACCCAGCCCTGCCCTGTGCCCCCAGACAGCCACAGCCCCCCACCCCAGGCTGTCTGAGGGGTTTTAGGAGCTCCCCTCCTTCCTCTGAGGAGGAGCTCTTCCTCTTCTTCCTCTTCTTCCTCTTCTTCCTCTTCTTCCTCTTCTTCCTCTTCTTCCTCTTCTTCCTCTTCTTCCTCTTCTTCCTCTTCTTCCTCTTCTTCCTCTTCTTCCTCTTCTTCCTCTTCTTCCTCTTCTTCCTCTTCTTCCTCTTCTTCCTCTTCTTCCTCTTCTTCCTCTTCCCAGCCTGGCCAGTCCCACCCAGGTCATTGCAGAGCTGGCTACATGTGGCACCTGGGGACCTGGGTTAGCCATGGCGTTGGCAGTGTCAGGTTTATATCTGGACTTGTTGATTTTAAAGGCCTTTCCCAACCTCAGTGCTTCTGTGAGCCTGTGATTTTCCTGTGTATTTTTCTGTATTTCCCCCTCATTTTCTCTCTTCTCTCTCTGTTTTAACACACACTCACCTCACCATGAAGCCTCTGCTGCTTTGGCTTCCTTCAGATATTTCTTGCAGACCCCCCCCTCATTTGTCACTGAGCCAACCCAACACCTGCTTTGCTGTTTGCATCCATCAGCAAGAATCAACTTTTTCACCTTTTGCTAATTTTCCTTCCATCACCACACTTCATTATTTCTAAACCAGCCATTGGCTGCACGTCCAATTTACTAAATAATGCATATGGCATTCATGTCCATACTGGCCATGCACTATGCATTACCTTTTAATAGCTCTTTATACCTCCATTTTTTACTAACTCCTACAAAAAGTAAAACTTCCCCATTTTTAAGGGCTGTTGTGACCCCAGAGAGAATTTCAGGCACTAATGAGCACTGATAAACCCTACTTCAAACCCAAACCACAAAATTTGGCTGACAAAACATACGTAGAAATTAAAAAATAAATGATTTGATTTCTGAAGGGTTTGCAGCAGTGGCAGCAGAGCTCCTGCTTTGCTTTCTGGATTTGTGCTGCTGGTGGAGTGCTGGTGACTGGCCCCCAAGGCTGTAACTGGGGCAGATCCCCAGTGTCAAATCAGTTCTAGTTATTTCTGAATTGTCATTAATCTTTTTCCTTTCCTCATTTACTAATGGGCCTAGTTTCTCCTGGCTGCTTCTCTTTAGCATACAAACAATTACAGGCAAAGAACACCCTTAAGGTTGCAAAGACAAGCCTTTAGAATTAAAGGTGCTGCAATAAAGGGAACCTCTGCAAGCTTTGGTTGGGCTCCCTGTGCATTTCCATGAGGATATTGGGTTGTGTTCCATAATCAGAAACAGGATTTCCCCCCACACACACACAGTCCCCACCTCATCCAGCTCTGTTCTGTGTTTTTCCCTCATTGTTCAGTGTGTGGTCCTCATGCTTTACTTATTGAGAGTTATTCAAGTCTTGCCTCCAAAAAATCCACCCAGAGTTGTGGCTGAGCCATCTCCCAGAGCTGCTGGCCACGGTGCATCCGTGTCCCTGCCACAGAAGTAGCCAGCTTCAGAAATGGGAAGTGGAACCACTGAGGAATTAGGAATTAAGCAGGGAAATCTCTCAGTAGGTGCTGCACAGGGGAAGTCGAGGCTCTGACTTTTCAGAGTCTGTGCAGGACATAAGGACACGCTATATAATGTAATTATTATATATTACTGTACCTACTTTATTTGCATTAATGGGCTCTCCCCTGCCCAAACCCCAGCTGTTGTTGAGTTCAGTTGTAGCAAAATGCACAAACCCTGGCATGGGGCAGAGGAAGGCCCTGAGAAATGAGCCCTGCAGAATTAATCCTCACCTCTCCAGGGCTGGTGTGAGCAGAGCTGGCCAGGGGGACTGGCTGAGGGGCAGGGAAGGTGGCATGCACACACTGCTGACTCCTGTAGCCTTGTTCCTTCCAGCTCTGACTGATCCTTTTCACAGTTTTCAGCATTATCAACAAGTTTTGAGAGGGGTGATTACAAATAATCTGTAATTAATCATTCATTTCATTTCTGTGAGGAAGGGGCTTATAAAGAAAATTTTACAAAACATACAAGACTGTGTAAACTTCATGAAACTTTCCTTAAGAAACCCCTAGAAATGATTTCCCTGTGCCCATGGGATACCCACAGCTTGAAAACATTTAAATGCACTGCAGAGACATTATCAAACCTAGCTGTGGGCTCCTAATAAAGAAAAGATCCCTAAATTTTTCCAGGTATTTCTTTGTTCATGGCAGGGGAGTGATAAGGCTGGGGAACCTCATATCCTGTCTGAAACGTGGAGTGGGAGAGCCCAGTGGGAACACATTCCTCTGCTCTGACTCCCAGGGAAACTCTCCCAGCTAATTAATGAGTTCCTCTCGTTTAGGGTATGCTGAAGGTGCTCTGACACCTTGTTCTGTACTCTGAGTGCTCAGGAAGAACAGGAAAGATGATACAAGGGGTGCCAGACATCCTTTAAGGAAGGATCAGCACTGGAAAATTGTTCTTTTCACAAAGTTGGAAAAGAAGATGGAGAGAAATTGAGGCTGGATTTGGGATAAGGACAATAAAAAACAGCAGAGGGGAGATGAGGAGAAGCAGAGGGGAGAGGCAGCAAAGGTCTAATGAATGAAAAGATCAAAAACTGCACAGAAAGAGAGCAAGAAATGGTGAATTGGAGTGGCTCCCATCCAAAAGGTCCTGCACAGTGCCCTGCTCCAAGGAGGTGACACCAGTGTCACACAGTGCCAGAGGGAAGAACCAAAAAGAGCTGCAGAGGGTCCCAAATCCTGGGAGCTAACCAGGAAACCAAGAATTCTAAAACAGACAGAGAAAAAAAATAAATGCAAGGAAGTTGCTGAGGTTATTAAAAGATAAGATTTATGGGCAAGTTCATTTCAGTTGGTTGGCTCTCCAATCAACTACCGTTGCTAATTGGATTAGTTGCCAAAATAAGCTAAGAATAGAACCTTCTCTTTCCTTATTGTTAAAGCTTTCCAGGGAAAAAGTCCTTGAGGACAAAAATTAAATCTTTATTTCTAGCAACATAAAATTGCCTTCTGTAAAAAGGAAGAGCCTCAACACTTGGCTGTTCCTCCTCTCCTGCCGAGCTCCTGCAATCCCAGAGTGCCAGGAGAGGGAACATTCTTGTTCCTCTCCAAATCAAGTGGTTTGTGGCAGATGCCGAGTATTGTTCCTCTTGATTTTGTCAGCCTTTCTTGTCCTTTCTGGAGGAATTTCCCTGCTGCATTTTCCACAGCTGACTTACGGCTCTCTGGGAACGTAAATACTTCTGACAGAATGGAACAAGCCTAGAGAAAGCCTTAGGTAATTTCAGAGTGCCCCTTAACACGGAGAACCCTCAGCATCCATCCCCCACCATGAGCCTTTTTCCCTGAAGCCAGCACAGCTCTTTCCAAAACAGCTTTCTGAGAAGGGAATCTGCTCCTCTTTCATTGCTGGATCAAAGTGCAGATACATAATAACCTGGAAAGAAGTTATGTGCATAATACAGATTTTTGTGTTCTGTGTCGGATCTTTCTGCCCTGAAAAAGGAGCAGGATCCACTGGAATTATGAATATCATGATTCTGATATTTATTTATTGATATATTTATTTATTTTAATTTTAATTTTTTTTTTTTTTTTTTGCATTAATGCATTAACTCAACCTGAAGTATTCAGAATATTCTTTGCTGTAGCCCGTGGGATATGAACTTTTATAAAAGAAACTCAGCACAGTCCTTATTTTGCAACTTAAATAATCTGATTGTGCCCCTCCTATGGAAACAATCTGGGAGAACTGGGGGGGTTCACCTGGAGAGGAGAAGCTCCAGGGAGAGCTCAGAGCCTGGAGGGGCTCCAGGAGAGCTGGAGAGGGACTGGGGACAAGGGATGGAGGGACAGGACACAGGGAATGGCTTTAAACTGACAATGGGTGGATTTAGATGGGATATGGGGAGGAATTGTTCCCTGTGAGGGTGAGGAAGGGCTGGGATGGAATTCCCAGAGCAGCTGGGGCTGCCCCTGGATCCCTGGCAGTGCCCAAGGCCAGGCTGGACATTGGGGCTGGAGCAGCTGGGACAGGGGAAGGTGTCCCTGCCATGGCTGGGGTGGGATGGGTGGGATTTGGGATCCTTTCCCACACAAACCAGGCTGGGATTCTCTGCAGATCTGTTCTACAGCAATTATCACCTCTCATGTCTAAAGGCACGGTTCATTAATTGAGATTCTACATTCCGGTTTCAGCTTTTGATTTTTATTTTTATTTCAACAAAGGAAAATCCCTGTAACTGAGAGGTGGAGATGTTCTGATTTCCTTTACAAACCTTCACCACAGGTGAAGGGCAGAGGATGAGACTAAAGCGTGTCCTGAAACCACAGCCTGGTGCTGTCTGTGGAGATGATGGCTTGAAGACTCTGATAATTTGTAGGAATGTGAAATAAATGTGCACAGCCTTGCACTGAGGACAAAATGAATCCATTTGTTTTGTCCACTGTGGTGCAGAGCCCTCTTCCAGGACCAGTGATTCCTGGTGAATGGGGGTAACTCTGAGCTCTGAGCAAAATGAAAAGTGCCTACAGGTACTGCATACATTCCATACATTTTCCATCTGTTCTTGTCAAAGGAAACCACATTTCCTAGAAATAGCCAGCAGGGAACTCGCTTCAAAGTGTAAACAAGCTGGAATAAAGCACTTTTCCAAAAAACCCTCCTTTAAAGATAGGCCAAGTTTTAATTCTGTTTAATAAAAACATTGGATTTGAGTGATTATTTTGGGCCTCTTTTGAAGGCTGGTGTGAAAAGGCCATCAAAAATCTCGGGGTGCAGCCCAGCAATGCCCACCTGGGAGTGCACCCAGCCTGGATCAGAGCAGGGGAGGCTGCAGGGATCCCACCCCTCTGCATGGAAAGGGAGCCAGAGAAGCTAAAGTTGCAAATTGTAGTTCATGGCTGTCATCAAACCATTATCAGCTTCCTCACTGCCAGTCCTGGAGATACCGACAGCCATTTATCTGGCCCAGAAATCCTGCCTGGGATTAGGTGCCAACATTTCCACCTGTTCCTCACCCATCTGCTGGATTTTCCTCGTCTCTTAAACCCTTGAAGCTTGTGGAGATGTTTGAGTGTTTTGGGTTTGAAACGTGAGCGTTTCTGGGTGATGGGAGATTTCATTTCCAACTAAGCAAGAGAGGAAAATACCATAAAGATAATTCATCTGTAGTCATTTGAATGGAAGTATTTGAATTAATTGAATGTATTTAGAACCACGGAATGTGCTGTGTTGGGACCCATCAGGATCACGGAGTCCAACTGCACAGGACACCCCAACAATCCCACCCTGTGCCTGAGAGCATTGTCCAAACACAAATTTGAAGTTGTCCCAGGAAATCAGAGGCACTGCAATTCCCCCAGAGAGGTCAGGGGCCTTCCTGGAAAACCTTGAGTGCTTTGCCTGTGTCTGACAGACACAATTTCTCCTCATGCCCAACCCAAAACCAAAGCTGTTGGCTGTTTGCAGGTACAGATTAAAGAACGTGGATTAGTTATTTTATTATTTTAACTTATTATATTAGTTATCCAGCGTGGATCTCCTCAGCTTTTTGATATATTGGATATTAAAGCTGCCTAATGGGGGGATCAACCATGAAATATTCCAGCTGTGGGACCCGTGGGCACCCACCAGAGGCTTTTGGTGAAGGAAACCCTTCTGCATCTGCTCAGAGATGACCCAAAAACCCCAAGTGAGACCCATCTGCAGCTGAACCAAATCCAGCTGAGTGGAACTGGGCTTATTGCTGGAAAAGTTTGGGGAGAAACCCGGAATGTCATGCAGTTCTACTAATATTAGCTTTAGCAACTCACAATTATAATGACTAATTGGAGCCATCACTCATTGCTATTGAGTTCCCAGGTGAAAACTATGGACCAGAACCTCTATTAGCATAAATTAGCATTGGAAAGTCAATTAAGTTACACTGATTTTACACTAGTTTTACTGTCTTTCACAAGGCAGAGAGGAAAAAAAAAAAAAAAAGCCCCATTTCTGGCTTCAATTACCCTTTTTTTTCCCCCCTCCAAAGCAAATTTTGGTCACATTTCTTCAGAAGTCTCCAAAACCAAACCTGTCTTCACCTGGAACGGAGCCCTGTGGCTTGGCTGGGCAGAGCAGGCTTGCTCAGCTCTTTTCTTGATCTCAAGGTGATTTGAGTGAGCTGGATTGTTGCTTTTCCTCAGCTCAGGATTCAGAGTGGATAAAAGAGATTTTTTTCCCATGAAATATCTCTTCCAGGGATCTTGGTCCCATTCCTATCACGAGTGGAGAAACTTTTTCTCCTCTCTTCTGGGGAGAAAGGGGAGATAAGAAAGGAAAAGGTAAAAAAATGCAACGAGAAGACATTCCCTGATTTAAGGAAAAAAACCCATAATAATTTGCATTATATTTATAAATGAGTGTGTGACTAGCTGAATACAGAGCTTGAAAGCAGCAATATTTTTCAGTAGCATAAATCTTCATGAAAATCTGGCAGAAAGGTAAAGGAAGAGAAAACCTGCAGGTATAAATTGCAGGTACATGACTCAAAATGTTCTACCCTGGCTTGAAGTTATCAGAGATGTTCCTGAAGGGAAGAGAGGGATGTGCAGAACACCAGTGGTTTATCAAACCTCTCCTACAGAACTGCAGAACTAACATCAGATGATCTACAGGACAGCAAAAACGAGAATTAGCAGCAGACAAACAAATCCAAGAGGTCTGGGAATTTTTGAGCCATTCATAGGCACTGGTTTGTGTTTTCTTCTTAAATTTAGAAAAGTAATAATTGCAGATGTGAAACATTCAGGGCTTGGGGTTATTTTGGTGAAAGATCACCTTCCATCTGCAGAGCTACAGCAGTGTCAGGCTGGCCCTGTGCCACTTCAGGGGCTGAACAAGAAGAGAACACCGAGGTCTGTCTCTGACATGGTGAGAAATTCCCCACAGCGTCATTTTTCATCAGCAGTGGCACCAAGGATCTGCCCTGGGCCACCAGAAAACACTCGTGCCAATACTCAGCCAGAAGACATGAGCTAAGTTTTGTTTTTCATCTGGACCTTGTTTGTGTGGTTCAGGTGTTTCCAGGAATTGTGCAGTTGTGTCAGGAGGTTTCAGGTGGAGGGAGGAGAGGTTTCCACTGAGGCTGGACCAGCGCTGACATTTGGGCACTTTCTATTCTTTGAGACATTCCTGGGGAGGTGCTGCCCATCTCTGAGCGCTCCTGTGCTCCAGGCTGTGTTATAACACCCCAAGAACAAGCACAGCTCCAGGATGTGCCCATCCACCCTCCCACTTTGTCTCAGAACTCCTCAAAACTCTTTGCTTTCATTACAAATTTTTTTGGACAGATTTCTTGCCTCCATCAATGTGAACCAAGCAGCACCCGACTGCAGTGAAATATTCTGGATTAAAATATGTTCCTAGGTGTGCCCTCTTGGCTTTCTCAGCAAACATTTTCCTTGATGTTGATGCTCCTCCTGTGGAGCATCCGTGTCCTCCAGGTATTCCCTGATCCATGGGCTGGTTCCAGGTATCCCTTGGGGACAAATCTTTCTATCCAGATCTTCACATCTGTTCCCTCTTGTGTTGTCTCAGATTAGCTGCTCCTTTGATTGCTGCTGTAGGGGTTTTGGAGGCACAGTGGGATCTGTAAATGTGGTGGGATCACACGTTTCCCATAGCCAAGGAGCTGGAATTTATTGAGCTGTTTGTAAAATCCCAGAATCCCAGCATGGTTTGGGTGGGAAGGAACTTTAAAAACCACCCAGTTCCACCCCCAGCCATGGGCAGGGACACCTTCCACCATCCCAGATTGCTCCAAGCCCTGTCCAAGCTGGCCTGGAAGATAAATGTCTTTGCTAAGGCAGATTTTCCAATGCACTTCAGCCAGGGTTATTTTATCATGGAGAAGATGATTTTTGTGGGTAAAGCCATCAAGAGCAGACTCATAACTTCTTCTTCTGGCTGAGAGAGTGTGAACTGGGACCTTTCAACTGGTTTTGACACACAAGACCCTTCAGACAAAGAGTTAAAGGGAACACGAGGACAAGCCTGGGACTGTTTGGAAGCTTTGATGGGCGAATTATCAAAATGATTTGATGATCTCCATTGGCTGGCAAGCAGAGCTCATGGGAAGACAGGGAGGGTTCTGACATGAGGATCACGCTGCTGCTCCCACTTGGAGCCCTTGGAGGATGTTGGGAATTGTGGAGGAGCCCCTCAGCTCCTGGGGTGAGGTGAGCACAGAGCCCCAGATTCCACTGGGCTGGGTGCAAGATGAGCTGTGAGGAATTTCAGAGCCTAAGCATTAAAATAAATAAATTTAAAAAAAGGAAAAAAAAAAAAAAAAGCCCCAAATAGAGCCCATAGATGGTAATGACAATGTTTTGTTATCTTTATGTTGTTTTCTTTGCATGCTTGTTAAAAAGTGGAGTCAGAGTGTCTGAGACGGAGCCCTAACAAGTTCCTTCTAATCAGCCCCGGAATGCTTCTGTCAGGCACAAGAAAAATGCTCAGCTTGAACAAAGCTGCATTTTTCCCCCAAGAAACACATTTGTTTAAAGATTGGCCTGTCAATTTGTGAATCAACATTTCGGCTTTTTGCTCAGACATCATGCTTTTGCTTTTTTTTCCCCCAAGAAGGGGAAATAATACAAAGCTGCTATTTGTTGTTTGAAGGAAGTAAACTTCATCAGGTCGACTTAGATGTGTGCTTCAAATGTCACTCAGTACAGCTTTCTTGTAATGAAACGCTGCATACAGATTTCTTCCTTTAGGCTCAAGGGGATTAGACCCAGTAAAAGAAAAATTCAGTCTTCCTTGCTGTGGTGCATCAGAGTGAGAAGTTTAAAATCCACAATTTATTCAAATATTGATATTTCTACTTGTCAGAAGAGAGGTGCCTTGAAATTTCCACTGAGCACTGTTGTCAGAAGAATTGCAAGAAATGTGTCAGATAATTCATAAACGGAGTTCACGACTGTGAAATCAGTTGGGAACAGCAAAAAAAAAAAAAAAAAATATTCTTGTTGATGTAGAATAGGGGCAATATAACAGAAAATAGCACTCACTTTTCCATCATGTCAAGCAAATGCTCCATTTGGGCCAGGTATTTTTTTAAACAGCTTGCTGCTTCTGGAGGAGCCCACAATGCATGAAAAATGTGTTGAGTTGTGCTTTGTAGACAAGAGATGTGTTTGTTGGTTTTCCCATCCCACCCAGCCCAGGCTGCCGGGGAGGGCCCGGTTCTGCATGTGGTTTGCATTACAGCCTTAAAAAGCTGTGAACGACTGGGGTAATGATGTAAAGCGCGAGTGTAAATTCCAAACTGTTGATAGCAGCGAGGGAAGCCGAAGAAATTTTTTCTCCGTATTTTTTAACCCCCGCCATGTGTTGAAGTCATCTCGCCCTTCCCTCGGAGCTGGGGGCAGCGGGGCACTCCCAATGCCTTTTAATTAACAAAAACCAGCCTCCCGCTAATAGCAGCTCGCTGTTCTGCCGGGATTTGGGGCAGATTTGGGCTGGGGAAGAAGCGATGTCGGGCAGGGATGCTGCTTTTGTGGCAGGAGCAGCGCTCGCTGCAGCCGCGGCGCTCGCAGGGCTCCGCCGGGGAACCAACAGCACCAAGTGGGCAGAGAGAGAAATATTCCCTGGAAAACACATCCTCAGCCCTCCCAGCACAGGGTTCACCAGGCGAAATATTCCCTGGAAAACACATCCTCACTGCCCTCCCAGCTCCGGGAGTCCCGGTGCCTCTCCCAGCCCATCCGGGTGGGGGTACCAAACCCGAGGATGCTGTGCTGTAGCATCCTTGCGAGCACACAGGTTTTGTCATGGGCCACTCCTTCAAATATTGCCTGGAACACATGAAAAAGGCGTTTTCTGCCGTTTGGCTACACTTTCAGTATAAAACCTTTGGAAAATGGGTAGCTTAGTGAAGGCTTCTGTGAATATTTTAGAAATATCTTTAAATAATAGCAGTGTTTTATTAGTATAAACATAGGTAGTATAAACACTGTAGCATCTTTTCTACAGTGATCACTTTCCTTTTTCTTCCTCTTATTTCAGTTTCAATTCAGTGCATCCCAACTATTCCTCTGGCATTATACTTCTATAGAGGAAATCGAGCTAAATATGACAAAATTTACTTCTCTCATATCCTAGTTAAACTCCCAGAATTAAGTGGGTTAATTCAACCTCCAGCCCAAATTTGTACAACACGTTTTTCCATGTGATGATTTTATTTTTATTTTATTTTTTGCAGCTGTTTGAACAACCCTCCCTAAGCACCCCATTGCTAGAAAACCCACCAATATTAATAATATTAATAACCCCGCTATTTCCAAACCGGTTTATTTCTATTTGTGAAGTGGAAAACATTGCCTAGTCCCCCTTTTCATTAGCTCGGTGTATTCTTTGCTTGCTCCAGAGTGGACACTACAAGAGGCTGACATCTTTGGCTCGTTAGAGCACAGATGCCTGCAGAAGCTGACGTTTTCCACGCCTGCTTGCAGCCTATTTTTCCTTTACATCCATTGCTTACTGTCTGCTCGGTGTCTGGGCGAATCTGTCATCTGTGCCAGAGCACAGCCCGCTGCACCACTGACAGTAAGAAGGTAAACGCTTGCTGCCTGAATCCCCCATTAACTTTGTGAAGCGTATTGATTTCTTGTAAAAATAATGATATTGACAGGCTTTCCAGGAGTAATTGTTTCCAGAGCACAAAGGTCAGCGCTGAGAGTGAAGGGTTTTGGAGCCCGGGTACTCCACAGACATTTGTGCAAAGTGCTGGGGGGATGGAGGGAAACAAATAGCAACAGTTTGAGACTTTAGAAATTTAAGTACGTTGACAAAACACCTCGTAGGGGGCTGGCAGCATTATTGTACTCATGAGTCATTAATAGCAAACAGCTCGCCTTGGACAACGCCGGGCTTTGGCACGGGGAGATTTGTAGACAAACAATAGCAATAAAAGTCGCTCCAGCCTCCGCTGCTCCGCCTCGCCGGGAAGGGCTCCTGCTCCCAACCCTCAGGAACCAGGCTGGGAGCTCCTCTGCTTCCCAAGCAGCAGCCAGGAACTCCTCGGAGAAGCTGGGGCAAATCCTTCTGCTTTCCACGTGTTCGTTAGCTCGGGGAAGAAATTGGGGAAAGGAAAAGCGAAGCCGTGGAGCTGCCATTGGCCTGGATTAATTAATGAATTAATCAGGCTGCCAGAGCTAATCAGGCTGGTGGGATCCAGGATCCTTGGGTGTTAATGCAGGCTGAGCCCTCCCTGCCCCAAGTGTCCAGGTGGTTCTGGGCATGGGGAAGTAGTTTTGGGTACAAGGAGGTGGTTTTGGGTACAAGGAGGTGGTTTTGGGTTCAAGGAGGTGGTTTTGGTTTCAAGGAGGTGGTTTTGGGTACAAGGAGGTGGTTTTGGGTACAAGGAGGTGGTTTTGGGTACAAGGAGGTGGTTTTGGGTACAAGGAGGTGGTTTTGGGTACAAGGAGGTGGTTTTGGGTTCAAGGAGGCGGTTTTGGTTTCAAGGAGGTGGTTTTGGTTTCAAGGGGGGTGGTTTTGGGTTCAAGGGGGTGGTTTTGGGTTCAAGGGGGTGGTTTTGGGTTCAAGGAGGTGGTTTTGGGTTCAAGGAGGTGGTTCTGGGTACAGAGAGATGACTCTGGGTGCACAGGGAGTGTCCTGGGAGCAAGGAGCTGGTCCTGGGCTTGGAAAGATGAACCTGGACACAGGGAGGTGGTCATGGGCACAGGAAAGTGATCCTGGGTGCAGAGAGGTGGTCCTGGGCATGGAGAGGTGGTTCTGGGTATGGGGACATGGCCCTGGGCTTGAGGAGATGAACGTGAGAAGATGAAATTGTCCCTCCAGGGCACAGGGAGGAGGTCCTGGATGTGGCAAGGGGATTCTGGGGCAAGGAGGTGGTTCTGGACTGGGGAAGGTGGTCCTGGGGCTCAGGAAGGCAGTGCTGGTGCAAGGAGGTGATCCTGGGCATGGATCCTCAGAACTGGGGAATTTCCTGGCTTGTGGAGAGCAGGAACTCACCCCACTGCTGGACAAACAAGTGTTGGGTGGTCAATAGTGCAAACTAATGGTGTTTGAAAAATGAACGGCGGCGGCAAATTGCTCCGAGTTGGATGTGCAGCAGGGCAGTGCTCATCAGGCCAAACATCCCTCTGTCTGTCTGTCCATCCAGGATTTTCCTCCTCAAAGAACTGCACCAAAAAAAAGGGAAAATGTCCTTTTGCTGATCTGCAGCATCGTTGTGCTTGGGACAATGCAGGCAGGAATGGGGCCAGCTCCAAGCCTCCTTTGCCACTCTTGAGTTAAAATATACAGCCTGGGCTATTTCTTGGATTAAATGGCTCCAAAAATGGGAATCAAGGCCCAAGTTGGGATTTTTGTTGCTATTGTCTATTCCTAAGCAACTGTTATAAGTGGCAGCTGAAAAAACAGTGATTTAATTTCACTTGGTTAAACTTAGGTATTTAAACATTTTTATTGCTTTTCCCTCTCTACGTAGGGAAGTGTGCTGTGTTTGCAGCTGGGGCTGTGCCAAGGGGAGGGATCAGCTCAGGATCACCTTTGGGAGCAGGGAATGGGAATGGGAATGGGAATGGGGAATGGGAATGGGAATGGGGAATGGGAATGGGGAATGGGAATGGGAATGGGGAATGGGAATGGGGAATGGGAATGGGGAATGGGGAATGGGAATGGGGAATGGGGAATGGGGAATAGGGAATGGGGAATGGGAATGGGAATGGGGAATGGGGAATGGGAATGGGGAATGGGAATGGGGAATGGGGAATGGGGAATGGGGAATGGGGAATGGGAATGGAGAATGGGGAATGGGGAATAGGGAATGGGGAATAGGGAATGAGGAATGGGAATGAGAATGAGGAATGGGAATGGGGAATAGGGAATGGGGAATGGGGAATGGGGAATGGGGAATGGGGAATGGGGAATGGGGAATGAGGAATGGGGAATGGGGAATGGGGA
>NC_081254.1:37283109-37288109 GCF_030490865.1 Poecile atricapillus | reverse complement strand
AGCTCAGAGCCCCGCGGCACCAAAGTTCCCTGGCTCAGAGCTGCAGCTCCCACAGGGCTGGAGCCTCACAGCCCCCAGGTACAGCTGGGCTGGAGACCCTCGGGGCTCTGGGGTGGGCATCCCTCTTTTCCCCTCTTCCAGACAGGAGGCTGGATGCTCCAGCCTCCAGCATCTCTACCTTCCCATGTCAGGAGTAGGAAATCACCTGGAGAGGTTGTGAGTTCAATCTCTGTATGGGCCATTTGCTTAAGAGCCGGACTCGATGATCCTTGTGGGTCCCTTCCAGCCCAGAATAATCTGTGTGTCTGTGAAATGCAGACCACGAGGTGGGAAGTCAAACACTGACTGTTTCAGCCTTAAAGTTGTCTGTTGTAACCTGAATTTTATCCCCTTTATGGACACAAGATCTGATAAGTCTTTATCTGAGTGATGGTTTCTGGTGTCCAGGAGCCTTTCTACAGCTGATGCCCACCATGGGTGATTTTCAAGGTGTTAATTGGGATTATTTCGTGAGGAAGAGTTACCTGCACCTCTTTCTGTTCATTTACTGCTGAAGTTTGGGAATATTTAGTGTCTGAGCGAGGAGGAAGGAAGGAGTCAGCCCAGTTGGGTCCTGCTGATTAGTCTCAAACAGAATTTCTCTGTCTATTCCTGTCACACATTTTCTGTGTCATCCTGGACGTGTCACAGCCAGTTTTCCAGCGCGGCAGAAATCCTTGCCTGCCTGGTTCCATGTGCAAGAGCCACCTGGAGTTTTAATTGTGGGAGTGCTGAGCTCTCACCTGGAGCCTGCTGTGGGCAGGCCCGTGCTGTGGAACCCTTCTGTTTGTGCAGGGTGGCTGGGAGTGGGGAAAACCTGGGAAAATACAAAAAAAACCTGGGAAAATACAAAAAAACCTGGGAAAATAAAAAAAAAAACCTGGGAAAATACAAAAAAACCTGGGAAAATACAAAAAAAAAAAAAAAAGGGAAAATACAAAAAAACCTGGGAAAATACAAAAAAAAAAAAAAAAAAAGGGAAAATACAAAAAAAAAAGGGAAAATATAAAAAAACCTGGGAAAATACAAAAAAACCTGGGAAAATACAAAAAAAAAAGGGAAAATACAAAAAAAACCTGGGAAAATACAAAAAAACCTGGGAAAATACAAAAAAACCTGGGAAAATAAAAAAAAACCTGGGAAAATACAAAAAAAACCTGGGAAAATAAAAAAAAAAAGGGAAAATACAAAAAAAAAGGGAAAATACAAAAAAAAACTGGGAAAATACAAAAAAACCCCTGGGAAAATACAAAAAAATCTGGGAAAATACAAAGTACAGCCCAGAGAAGAGTTTAAGGGTACCCAGCTGGAGCGGGGAAACCTGGGAAAATACAAAAAAACCTGGGAAAATACAAAAAAATCTGGGAAAATACAAAGTACAGCCCAGAGTAGAGTTTAGGGGTATCCAGCTGGAGCGGGGAAAACCTGGGAAAATACAAAAAAAAACCTGGGAAAATACAAAAAAACTGGGAAAATACAAAAAAATCTGGGAAAATACAAAGTACAGCCCAGAGAAGAGTTCAGGGGTGTCCAGCTGGAGTGAGAATGTCGTGTGTGGATGAGCTGAGCTGCTGGTGGAGGGGTGCAGACCTGGCCCAGAGGGCTCCATGCCAGGGTGGGGGGTCAGTCCCAAATCCCAGGGGGGTGGTTGGAAGGACCCCAGCCCAGCAGGGCTGTGCTTCACCCCAGCTGGAAGCAGCGACACAGAGCTGACCTCTCAATTCTGAAATGCTTCAATGTGATGGGCAAAATGTCTGTGAGGAGGTTGGTGAGACATTGACTTAATAAATTGCAAGGTTAGGAAGATGTGCCCCGTGGAAGTCATGGAGCTCCATATTTTTCAGGGAATATAAATGTGTGAGGTAATGTTAATCATCATTCTCCATCCTGGACACGGAGCAGGACAGCTCTTCTACATATGAGAAAGCCATAAAATAGAATCATATCATTTGATACTTATAAATCAATACCCTGTGGAGCTTCTGCAAGCATTTGTTACCTTGTGGGCAGTTGACAGTGAGAATTTCTTCAGTGTAAAGTCTTTAATTTGCAGATATACGTTATTGGAAGGAGCGATGAAAAACTTGTATTTATTTTGTGACTTTACAAATTGATGTGCAATTCCATTTCGAATGAGAGCACAGATCAATGATTTTATCCTCTGACCACTACAATCATAATTTGCCCGTTGTTTAGTTGGAGATAGTTTTTAAAATTAAAAAAAAAAAAAAAAAAAGATAATCATTACACCACCACCAAGACTGATTAATTAATTAGGCCTCGCTGCGATATTTAGATGTACCAACTTTCAAAGTGTCCAGGATGAAGCTAAATTACTTGGCTGTTGTTCTGGCGTGGCATTTATGGTAATTTGTCAAGCCTATATGCAGTAATGGATTGACTCATATAACGAAGGCTATAATTGCAGCTGTTAGGTAGGGCCTTCTTTATCTCAGCCTGTCTCAGCCCCCATTCCTGCATGATTTCTTGCTGTGCCAAAGCCATGTGTGTCTTGTTTTGTTTTAATACATTACTGACCCAGGGTCTCAGGTTACTGGGGTTCCTGTCATACATTTAGTTCCACTCTCATAAAGCACCGCACAAAGAATGCTGGAACAAGGCAACAATCATTGCTCAATATACTAAGTATAAATGTCAGAGTGTAAAACTTGACTGCAGGAGAAGGGTGGAGGGGGAGATAATAATTGAAAATAGGGCACTCTGAGCTCTAACAGCGAGGCTGTGAGTTATAAGGGCCACTGTGGCACCATGCAATACGTCTGCTATGTCTTGTTTATCATTAAAGGCTCGATATCAACCATCTGTTTATTACATATATTATGCTATATCATCATGTTTTGTTCCAGTGGCTAAAAACTCCCTTGCAGACGTTACCAGGTTGTGTTCTCTGCTATAAAGCACCTCCCCACCATGGTACAGGAGCACAAATTTCATAGAACAAAGCATTTGTTTAGTTCTTTAGTACTTTTAAACTGTCTTCTTCTTCTGTGATCCTCTCTTTACCCTGACGGGCCACTTACTCACTTTGAAAAGTGTCTGAGTGTGACAACAGATGTTTCACAAACTTATCTTTTAATAACTTACATAATTGAAGAAGTTAACAGGTTGTTCACTTAATAGGGATCATTTATACAGGATTTTTTTAATAACTTGCTGGAAGGGGGAAAAAATCACTCTTGGCTAATATGAAGCATATTTTGCATTTATTATGGGAAAAAAAATTTCAGGTAGGAGGTGAGGAGACAATTTGGGAATTTTCGTTAGCTGAAAAACTGCATATTAAACATGAATTGTGATTTTCCATCTGGCCCTACTGGTTAGGAAGCTGCAGTTGGGCATGATCTTCACTGTCAATCAAGAGTCCCCAACTGCGAGATGCAAACCTCATGACGAAGCCCACCCCAACTCATTAAACCAAAGCAAACTGTATGAAGTGCGCCGCTGTGTGATTTTAATATTTGGTGCATGTGACAGGATCATTTTAGTGATTTGCAGGATTTATCTCCTCTTAAAAGTACTGCCTAAGGCTACTCTAATTGGTAGGAAAGCAAATTCCCCCTTCTCCTCCTGTCACTCTTTGTTTTATTTACTGAGAACTGCCGAAACCTATTTACACAATAATGAGGATAAATCACCGTGATGCTTTCAACACAAAGAGAAATGTTGCGTGAGTTGAAAGCTGTACAATTAAAACTAAATTCAAAATATTTCTGAAGTAGTGCCTACAGTTAGTGGTAGTGAAATAAAATTAAGACAAACGATAGGAGCAGACGCTGCCGATAGACGGCTGAGATGGAAATTCTCGAGGCATCTTTTATGACGGACAATTTCATTCAAGATTGCAATTAAGTAAATGCGTGTAAGATGCTGACAGTAGCCCAGATGTTCCTCCTCAATACGTGCGTGGCTCTTCCGTTTTTCTCATGGATGTGGAGCTCAGCTGCTTCCAGCACCGTTGTCTCCTCCTCGGGGCTCCGGGCTGGGAGGACACTCCTCGGCGTGGCTGTGAGGTTGCACCTCATCCACTCTTGGATCCTGGAGAAGTTACTGGAGAGGAGACAGAATCTCCAAGCTGAGAACACCCCAGGCCAACGTCAAGGTGAACTCTGCGAACGCAGCACCTGAAGCTGACGGCCACCGCGCTCCTGAGGATCCCAGTGCTGGCCGAGATCCTCCAGGTGAAGATTCCCCTTGACTGGATTTCATGGAGGATAACAAACTCTTGGGGCTGGTGCAGTGGAGTGAATTGTGAACCCTGACCCTGTGGAACAGCTGGATCTGTGGACACCACCTCACACTGGGCTGCTCAGACCCTGCTGCGTTTTACAGAGAAACAGGACAGTCCTGAAGTGCTCACAAAGCTCACTTTGGGGGTCGGAACAAGATGGTCTTCGAAGCCCCCTTCCAACCCAAGCCATTCTATGATTTTATGTATCATTACCATGAGGCATTTTATATGAGCTTTTTTATAAATAACAATTAAAAATTAAATTCAGATATGCACGTGGAGGAGATCTTCACTCGCTTTTGATTTTTAGTCCACACTGTGACTGCCAGATCTAAGGCAAAACCAACTTGTATTTATGAGGGCAAGTGACAGGAACGAAACCCTTTTTTACAGCTTACGCTTCGTCTGCTCTTTAATTTGCCCTGCCCAAGCCCCCGGGCCTCAAATTAAACCATATCATTGAAACCAAGAAAACACCATATGCACCATGAAGGGAAAATCACAGCTTTTGAGGACAGCCTCGCTGCTTTTACAGGACACACGGGCAGGTTGCTGTTGCTCGATGGGGCTGGTAGAAGTGGCAAAGCAACGGGATAACGCCAAATGGTTGTGCCAAAATAGCACCGGGAATTTGCCGGTGCTGGCACTGCTGAGGTTTTACCCACGGCTGCTGCCGAGCTCCAGCAGAGAGCAGAGATCTGCCTCGCTGTTA